>NC_061508.1:75267060-75299144 GCF_022539505.1 Lolium rigidum | reverse complement strand
AACTCTTAATTGACGCCTCTACTTTGGTTTCACATATGGTGCTTTTGCGTATCTGTGGTGTTTTCAAAAGGTATGGAAACATTCAGATATGCTACAAAATAGTAACCTGGGGAAATAGTCACCCAAAATGCAACCATTTGTGTTTTGTGCAAAATGACAGCGAAGATAGATTACCCTTGTCTTTTTTTTAATAGAACTCCAAGTATGGAAATAAACTATGAATCTTTCCATGTCCCCATTTTGTAGCATTGTAGTTCTTCATGGAAAACATTTTCCATGTGACTACATATATTCAAAACCATCATAAATAGCCTGTTGTGGCTTCATTATACCTGTACCCATCTGTTGAGCCAAAAGTCTAAAGCGATGAAGAATGGTGCTCAATACATACTTCCAAGTCTCCCCTCCTGTCTAGGCTCCAGTAGACCTTACACGTTGGATCGATGAAAGACATAGCTATTTATATTTCTATTGATAGAGATGGAGAATGGTGCTCAATATTAATATCCTCTTGAAAGACCGTGTTGACGGTGCATCGCTGCTGTCGCTCCTCCTTGAACCAGCCTGACGTTGTTGGATGTGGACGGGAAGTCGCCAAACATGTCAAGAAGACCACATCCATCCCATAGACGAGGAAGAATGAATAACCGTCGATGAAGCTCCATGACGATTGAAGATCCCCCCCCCCCCCCCCAGCATGAAAAGGTCCTCTAGAACCACGCCATTCCCATAAGCATCTCCGCGTCACCACCGAGGTGGGGGCTAAAAGCCGGGGAGACTTTATTGGAGAGGGCGCCGCCACCACCACTTGAGCGCCACCCCACCAAACCTTTACCCTAAAACTAGAAAAATGGAGCCCTCCTAGTGACGGGGGCCGAGATCCACTCCTCCTCATGCCCCAAGGCCACATAATCTTAGACTAGGCACGTACCCAGCCCGCCGTGCAAGCATGACCCGGCCTAGTATTTCAGATCAGGCTAACACGGTCCGTCTGGGCCAGGAAGGGGGTGTTGTATGCCGACCTGGTCAGCATGGAGCAGGCGCCGCACACCACCCAGGCGGGTAGCTTGGGCCGGCCCAATGTTTCCTTTCACTTTTTTTTGGTTTTTCCTTTTCTTTTTCTGCCTTTTCTTTTTACGTTTTTTAAAAGCTAAAATATTTTTGAATACGAAGTTTTACAATTTTGGTTTAATATTTTTTCGAAAATTCGTTCTTTCGTTCTAAATATTTTCAAATTTTGAACATTTTCTTCCAAAATTTCAATTTTAATTTTTTATTTCAAATTTTGAACATCTATGGATACGAACAAAAATTTAATTTGAACTTTTTTTAATACGAATAAAAATTAAATTTGAACAATTTTCACAATTAAATATTTCCCATGTTTGAACTTTTTAAAATATAAACTATTTTATAATTTAAACTTTTTGAATTTGAATAACAAAATAGAACCAGAAAATAAAAGAAAAAACACAAAAACACACAAAAAAAGAAAAAAAACAGAAACGAAAAAAACGAAAAAACTAGTAATGGGCCAGGCCCATACCCGACCAGGGGTGTGTGGTGCCTAGTAGGCCCATACCCCGGGCCAGGCTGCCCATGCAGAGGACTGTAATGAACTCCTTTTTCACATGGGCAGGGCTATTCTGGCCCAGCAAACCGACCAGTCAGAGGTTCAGACTTCAGAGGCACTGGCGAGTCGCGACGCTTGTCGTGGCGCCGACGAGAGAGTCCGCGGAAAGGAGTGGCGGAGGCTCGCCGGGGAAGACGACGACGACACGAGGCCGCCACATCACCCGCCCGAGCTTGGAAGTATCTCCGTCCCTGTCGCCACCGGCCGGTAGGAATGCACGGCGCGGGCAAGGGGGGACTCCCCTCGCCAACGTGGACTCGTCGGCCCGCGTCCCGACGAGCTGCCCCGTCGCCAGTCATCTTGAATTCCTTGCTTATAGAAGTGCACTTATGTATGTGCATGCCATTTTTATATCTTAATTCAAAAGTATGTAGCTTGGGGGAAAATGACAAATTTCATATGAACATTATGAAGGAAACTCACCCGCACATTAATTAGTATAACTTAGGAGTCGGAACAACTACATAACTTACTGCTGGGGTAAGTTTAATCGGTTCCGTAGTACCCAATTCTAAAAAACACTTTAATCAAGTACCAAGCACTTACTGAGCAACTGCAGAGGATCTCTTTGCATGCACTTGAGAAACCAAGTTGGCACCACCGTGGCTGACTAGCTAGTCAGACCTGGCTTACAAAAAAAAAATTTGAGCAAAGATTTTCTGTACAAAAAAAGTATTATATTTGAGTGGCTAGCGCTCCGTCACTAAAACTCAAAGTCATAAGTCGTAAATATTCACAAGAGCACATGTGATATGTGCGTGCACCTTGTGTGTTTTATCGACGGATTTATATGTGTGTATTGCACATGCACATTTACTAGTATGGACTAAAGGAAACAATGATAGTCAGCAATTATCAAGTGAATAATACTCTCTACATGTAGCAACCTACTTCTATGTGAGCAGTAGTAACGCTTTCGCACAACATATGATTAATCTTGCGTAGAATGAATTTTTTTGTAGCTTAAATAGTGGTGAAGCTTAAAAGAAAATCTTTGGCGGACCAAGGTAAAACAGAGCACACAAATCCTAGAATGTGTGTTCTTTGTGCACTACTATTTGTTAGGTTATTATTACTAGATATAGGTGTAACACTTCTCCCCAAGATTCATGGCCAGGCCAGGCCTAGGTTTGTCTTGTCGTAGCTCCGCTAATCCTGAATATACATAGGTTCATTAATGAATTACCAAACGTATATGAATAGATAATCAATCACTAGTTTCCTAGTGAAATTCAGATCAAGAAATAAAACATCATTGAATATTACAATTGCAATGAAAACAATATTACGGTCGCCAAACATGCATGTGATTTTTCCAACATGCAAAACTTTAGCACACACCTTATTTATAAAAGGTAAAGAAAAACTATCACATCCCAACACTTTGCATCATAAGTACAAGAAATCTATGTCTATTACACCTTCAACACTAAAGGCACGGGTGCCTACATGGGTGAGAGAGGGTAGAAAAATAGATACACACCGTAACCAAGATTCAAAAATCGTGAAAAAAAAACTGAGGTTTGAAAGTGCTTTGGGTCCAAAACGACTATGTGGCTTTTCTATAAATTAGGAAAGAGCTACCATATGCAGAAGATAATTATGCATGTTGCCTTAAACCAGTGTCTTGCAGTGTAAAAACTAACTTGATGGTAGGGATCATCTTAGGTTGTGGCTTCGCAGAGGGATGTTTAGTGTGGCACGCGGTTTTCTATGATGGAGAAATACATAAGAGATGAGAAGAAAGGTAGTTCAACAAAGAAAACTTATAGTGGAAGTGATACAATGAATAAACCGAACCCACGTGAAAACTAAGAGAGTCTACTTTATGTTCTCCTTTTCGAAAATAAGAGAGTCGTCTACTTCGTGCCATTAATTTATATTTTTATTACATGCCACTAGTTTGTATACACGCTTGTACTTCATGAGAAGAAGGGAAAAAAGAGAGAGAAAACTTTGCACTGAAGTGATACACTCTCTTTATTGCTATGTGTTGGTCTCTTTATATGTAGAGTTCTCATCTTTGAGCGTGCACCTTTCAAGGCTTCAACACAAAAAAAAATGGGAAGGGAATCAACGTCAAAAAAGAATAGGGTGGTAGATGAATGCCCATGATTTAGTTGGGGTAGGAGGCATCGAGGAAGCTGAAGAATGGACCATGTAGGGACACGGCATAAAAACATGCGACTCCCAAGGTCCATTTGTTCTCTCCTGTAGAATGCAGATCAGACCTAGTAGTCACGGATAAAGGAAACTCGCGCGTAATATATGTACGTCGTATTAGCCATGACATGGGCAGAGGTGCAACCGGGAGATTTGCCGGCGAGAAGTCCGGACATCTCTACCATTTCCAAGCAGATGCAATGCAACGGTATGCATCGTCGCCTGAGCGAGCGGTGTGACTGTCCATGGTCGAGCGAGAAAGGTGAAACGTCACACATCGCACTGCGCGCAGCACTGCAATTCACGGTATTATCGCCCCATCGAGCACCTGTGAAGCTGTGACCTTTGTCCGGCCGCTAACTTTGGTCGCCTCACATCCTTGCTTTCCATGTGAACAAAACTTGCTAATAAGTGGCTCAGCTAAAGGTGTCACATTTGAACAACGCACTGACAAGATTAGAGCAGAACTTGCATATGCTCCGAACTTACGACACGAGGTGTTCATGTAAAAAGGTTTAATTGGGGAGGCAGTTAAACGCGAAGCATAAAATCAAATTTCCATTCTATTTCCTTTGAGAGGACAGCAACATCGGGCATACATCTACAATTACAAGACACTGCATTGCCCTTTAGCCAGCATGATGTGCAAAGTGGGTTAATTCACAATAAAACTAGGTTAGGCAATTAATGTTCTTCCAATTGGGAGATGCGGTTATTGTGGTATTCATACAGTTCCAACGAAATTTATCCGGTGAAACGTAGATAGCAAAAGGTGATGTCAAATTTATCTTGAGAAATCAACATTGAAAGGGAAGCATCGTCAATTTTGGGGTGGGTGGAGGGCATTAAAGCCCAAAATACAGAGGCACGTCTCACATCTTATTATATGCATATATATTTTCACTCATATACCATCTACTGAAACCAAAAGTCACTGGTTATGGAGAAACATATGGCATTCAAGATGACTTAATATTGATTTCTAATGGCTAGAAATACAAACACCTCAGACTAGTCACAATGCATAGTATCATATAAAAGTATCATGTGTATGATAATACTACATGTTACTATGTTCACAATACATGGTATCATGTACTAGTATCATAATTTTATTATATTAATTGATTTGTAGAATCTCAATGCAGATATATGTACAAGATATATTTGACATACGGTACCTACCTATGATACTATAATCCTCTCTCTCATCTTTAATTGCACTGCCAGCTTTTTTGCATGCATGAGATGTATGATACTACCTATGATACCATTGTGGGTAGTCTCAATAACCATCCAAGGAAGCAGGGATGTCATTGTAGCCTTCGTGCGGAAAGCCTATCTATCTCTAGACCGTCTCTGTAGCAAAAGTTGCATAAATGCAGTAATGTATTTTCTTTACAGTTAGCAAATTATTACTATGTGATTAGTGGTAGCACTTTCGCATAACATAGGATGGTTCTCACGACCATGGCTACCGGCGAAGTGCATTAGGTCACGGCCAAGCAGCCGTGCCGCCCGGCGTCCTTAACCTACACCTCATAGCTGGTCTGACTAACGCTCAGATGTTGGTCTGAAATAGAGAAACCCGGTATTTTTGAAACGAATTAGTGGGCTGGCCTAAACACATAGAAATATGTGTGTGTGTTGTACAAACACCCGCTAATGAGCGATGAATAGGAGAACCCGTAGTAAGCATACACATGCTGAAGGATCCTTTCTAATCAGCGACATCTCCCTGCCCGGTGATCAATCTCGGGATAATGCGCTTCCGGTGCCTACCAATCGACTACAGCTAGACTGCTAGACTAGCGAGCGCATGAATCAAGCAAATTATCTTCTGATTTTGCTGAAAGCAAAACTCCAAATCTGATTGGTGACTTCACTCCTATAGTCCTCTACTGCATCGGAATACTATGGGCTCCTTTGATTTAAAGGATAGGAAAATTATAGGAATAGGAAATGCATAGGATTGGAATGGCATGTCTACTTGAATCCTACAGGAAGATGAAGTGTGTTTGATTGTAGCAAAGGAATTTTTTCATGAGGTATGAGCTAATGGTCTTTTCCTATAGGAATTACACTACAAGATTCCTATAGGAATTTTTCCTATAGGATATGTTCCTATGAATCAAACAACATGTATAGGAAATTTTCCCATTGGAACCAAATCCTACACAATTCCTATGCAAATCCTTTGAATCAAAGGAGCCCTAATGTTGTAATGCATGATTCATCTAAGGCTGGTCATAGTGGTAAGTATCATGTAATAGTATCATGCATATGATACTACTACATGATACTATCTCTACATTGGGTAGTATCATGGAGTAGTACCATAGTTATGCTATAGTATTTGTTGTTATTTACAATCTCAATGGTAATTTGTGTACAAGATTTGTTTAGCATTAACTTTTCTCGTTGGTTGCGCTATGATACAGTATCTACCTATGTTAATCTAATCTCCTCTCTCCCCCTTAATTAGCTACCACATCAGCATTTTTATGAGACCAATATGCATGATACTAGATATGATAATAACACTATGGCTAGCCTAATGAAAACGCTTCAAATCGGGCGACCGATCGCGTGCGACGGATCGGTCCCCTCGCTGGCGAGCGCGTCCTCCTGGGCTGGCCCACGCACCGCTCTTCTCTCTCTTATCTCACTTCCTCTCCTCGGCAGCAACATATTCCCCCCATGTATTATCTCTTCCATCTCTCTCTTGTCCTGGTTCTGGACATGGTCGTCGATGCGGAACCAAGGGCTCGTGCCGCCGTTGATGTAGACCACCATGCCCAGTTGTTGCCTTCTATCCACGCCGCCTTCCACTGCTCCCCCACTTTTTCCCATCGATTTACTGCCAAGGAGCTTGAAGATTTGAGTACATAGGGGCGTCGCCGGTGGGGATGATATGAGGCTGGCCTTGCTCCTTCGCCGGTGAAGCCGACCCTGCTTCTCTCCTAACGAGGTTGGCATGTCTTCTCCCCCACTGAGACCGTCTGTGCTTCTCCCCGTCCGCCCCTGGTACGGCTCGAGATCAGACGAGAGGGATGGCAGGTGCTGGTGCTCGTCAGCCACGCCGGAGAAGCCGATGGATTTATAGTTCCTATTTTTATTGTTATAGTTGTTCTTTTTTGTGAATTTGGTTACTGAAATTTCTTGAAAACAACTTATGAATCAGTTTTGTGAACAGATCTGCAAAGGAATTTTTGCTAATGTTGGCTTAGTTAATTGAATTAGGTAAAATAGTTATGCAATATTGTTGTAAATCACTATATGATTTTGTTGTGAAGATCTTTAGCACTGGAATTATTTATGTTGTTGACTAACACTCAAAAATGTTGTTTTCATTGTTAATTATTATTGTAAATATATTCGTGATTTGTTGTAAAGGTATCTTTTGGCATGGGAATTTTTTGTAGTATTGGAATTGTTGTTTCTCTGCAAAAGTTCATTCTAGTTTTGTTGCTAATTATTTGTTGTAAATATATGGGTGATTTGGTGTAAATATATTTATTTGTTGTAAAGATATTTTTGGCACGGATAATTATTTGTGCTGAAACTGGTGTTTTTTTGAGGTAATCATTGTTGACTATTATTGTAAATATCCAACTTTTGTGAAATTCATTTGTTGTAAACACCCAACAGCAGAACATGCAGCGGTATGTACTCAAAAGCGACGTGCGACGTGTCTTACACAGTGCAGCAAGAGAAAAGCAACCAGAGCAAGTTAGGGGGAGAAGGAGTAATTGCTGGACGTAGGATCTTGATTCAACGGCTGGAGCTACAACCGATTTTTGGACCAGCGGCTAATGCCTACCGCTTCTCCTCCTCGTACGTCCTCTCCTCCTCATACATGATTGTCCTTTCAGCGCCGACAATGGCCCCTTAGCCTTGCCCTCACGCTCCTTCTCAGATCGCACACTCGCGCCCGCAATATAGATTCGCCGCCGCCGCCGCCGCCGCCGCCGCCGTTGAAGGAGGAGACGGTCGTCAGCAGCTTTCGCACAACGACGTCACTAACCCAGGTAAGTTGCTGCCTCCCCCGATCTCTCCTCAGCTAAGCTCCCCTGTCCCACCTCGCCTCTCCACTCCCATTCCCCGATCGCTCAGGACGGCGGCCGTCCTGAGAATTGGGCCGCTGGAATTCCAATCGCATTCCGAGGCAGCGACGAGCCGCGGATCCTCGCCCACGGCGACCTCATCCGCTGTCATGTGTCAGCACGCCCCCGGCACCCGGCAGATTAAACTGCTGATTCGGTTCGTTAGTTCTTTGGTTGGCTCCTTTTCCATGGTGGACTCGGATTTCAGTAGGCTTTCAAAAGGGAGCACTATAGACGGGTAGATATATACTGTTTTCTTTGCTTGAGTCAACGATAATCATCGGAAATTGCTTGAGTCAACGATCTAGCCTAGCCTAAGATGAGGATTTCCATGACGCTGCTCCTGCCTCTCGTCCTCCTTGTGCTTGATTTGTGTCCAAATAAACACAAAATCGGACAGGCCAAAATGGGTAGCCGGGGTTTTTTTTTTTTTGAGAAACACAGTACAAACGCAGACGCTCACATACACGCGCATACACTCACCCCTATGAACGCACACACGCACACCCTACCCCTATGAGCACCTCCGGAAGACTGGGCCGGCGGATTGGATCTTGAAATTGATGAAGTCACCACGGGCGCTCGCATTGTCGACGGGAACGTCGCCTCCCACTGAATAAATATTCCGCCTTTTATGATACACACAGATGTCAAACCTGGGGTTTGAACTCTGGTGGGTTAGGGATACAACCATCCTCCTAACCACCCAACCTGAGGTTGGTTCTCGGTAGCCGGGGTTCGATGCCTTAAAAGATTGGTTAATTGGCTAGTACTCCCTCCGTCCACAAATAAGTGTACCTGCGGGGTTTTCAAGATAAATTATGAGGTGGAGTGAAAAGTACATTGGGAACATGTATCTCTCCTCTTTAATTCTTTCACCTCCAATAAGCTAATTGCATGTAAAAAGCAAGAAGAATATGTGTTCGATATTATTTGGTTTGATTTCCGTGCGATGAGAGAGAATCAATTAAATTGCATTGGGAAGATAGGAGTACACTCTTTTGTGGACAAAGTTTAGAGGCTAGATGTCCACTTATTTGAGGACGGAGGGAGTACAATGGGTAGATATATACTTCCTTGCTTTGCTTGAGTCAATCTGCTAACTGATGGGGTTAATTTGCAATTATTGCGTTCGACTTTCCGTTCATTTGTTGCAATCCGCTAATTGATATACCGTTAATAATTTTCCAGTAAGTTATTGCAAAATAAAATTACTACGAGCATTGACACCACGCGCGCCCACTATAAAGGGCCTGACATTTCCTTTCTTCTCAACCACTCACGATTCAGCCATCAGCCAAGTAGGCAACCATCGACAAGACTAATTCTTCTATCATCAGCACATCATCTAGCCAAAGATGAGGAATCCCCTGACGCTGCTAGCGCTCCTGCCCCTCGCCGTCCTCCTCGTGTTGGCACCAGGTACCCATTTGTTCATGTAATACTGGTTAACTAGCTATATCAATCGTCCAGCGCTACAAAGCTTATCTCATCGTTTTGCCGCAGGTGAGGCGTGGGAAAGCTGTGCATCGACAATCATCGCACCGCTGGGCACCGCGTGCGATCGCGCGGGTTGTCAGGCTGAGGCCCGCAGACACTTCGACCTGACGGACTGCCACTCCGGCAACGTGACCAGTTGCAGCTGGACCGGCGAGTGCATCACCAACGGGTGCAACTACACCTTCTGCATGACGTTCCCGCCGGCCGCTGCACCCGTATTGATACCAGAATTAGATGAGAGTGCTGGTCATTGACTAGCTTAGTTATGACCGGCATGTCAATGTATCTGATTGAAATAATAAGGACGATCCTATGGCGATGCAGTGGAAACTTGCATACTGTATCCAATCTATACTAATAAATGTCAATGATTTAGTAGCAAGATTTTACATGGTGGTGTTGATTTTTATGATGATTTCCTTGGTGGTGATGAGCATCGAAGTGCTTGAGTTCCTTCGGTTGGGATGCTAGTGGTAGATGTGATGGTTTTGGAGGTGCTCTATGCATCTTGACCAATGTGTTACATTTTGGATGAACTTTGATCGATGTGGTGGTTTTTGGGTTGAACTTGATTGGTGTGGTAGCTTTTTAGGGCGAACTTGATCGATGTGGTTGCTTTTCAATGAACTCTATGCATGTTTTAATCCAAAATGTTAGATTTGATTAACTATATGTATGTCAATTGGTCAATCCAGTTAGAGTATACATCACAAAGGCTTAAAAGAATTAATAAAAAATATAAAAAGTTAATATAGAGGATTAGCTAGAAACGGCCACCCTTTAACTCCTTAAATTATAAGACGCTAAGGATACTTTAGCCATGCTGGTGTACTCGTGTTGCTGCCCTGATCGGGCGAAGTTGGTGATTCAGTTTGCCTGCAATTGCCATGTCCTTCCTCATGAGATCCTGTTTTTTGTGGTCGCAACCAGTCCAGTATTTTCAGCCAGTGATCCTCCTGCCTGAATAAATTCGCAGAGGCTGCTGACGCTGATCGGAACCATTTTCTCAGGCAATGCCTACCGCCTCTCTTCCTCTCGAGCTCTAGCGCCGACACGTGGGCCGCATCTTCCCTGTCTCACTTACTCGATCTCATCAGCGCCAACAATGCCCCCCGCAGATCGCACTCCCGAGCAAGAGCAACGGCCCTCGCTCACGCCCGCACCTTCGATTCGCCGCCGCCATGGAAGGACGAGATAGTCGTCGGCAGCCAGCTTCGCACAACCATCCTCTCCTCTCCCTTTCCCGGATCACTCCGGACGGTGGCTGTCCTGAGAATTGGGCCGCTCTAGTTCCAATCGGACTCCAAAGCCGCGGATCCTTGCGCACGCCGACATCATCCGCGTTGACAGGTAGATATATAGTGGTTGATTTTCTTGAGTTAGTCCGCTAATTCATTTGTTTAATTTGCTAGAACTAACACAATTCATTTGCCATTGATTTGTTGCAAATTTGAATAGGCAGCATCGATGCATTACGCCCACTAACTATAAACTGCCTGATATTTGTTTCTTCTCCACAGCTCACGATTCAGCCAACCATTCACACGACCAATTTCTCTATCGAATAATCACATCATCTAGCCAAAATATGAGGATTCCCCTGACGCTGGTCCTGCCTCTCGCCCTCCTCCTTGTGTTGCCACATAGCAAGTTAACTAGATCAATGGCCAAGTAATAATTGTTCTCGCTGCGTGTAGGTAGTGTTAGTATCTTAGGTAGTATCATACACCCTAGATCCACAAAAATATTGATGTGGCATATAATTAAGAAGGAGAGATAGTATTAGAGTACCATAGGTAGATACTGTATCACAGTGCAGGCTACGAGAAAAATTAATGTTAAATAGATCGTGTACACAGATTTGCATTGGGATTCTACAAAATAATAAATTTATAAGATTATGATACTACTCTAGTAATACTATCCACTATAGAGATAGTATGCATGATACTAGTACTATACGATGATATGCATTACGGCGTTTCACAGTTGTACATCTCAGATCATCCCGCCGTTGGGGAATTCAATCCGATACTCACCGGTACTCATTGATTCGCCATTAATACTGTTGATTTGCTATTAATGCAGTTAATGTGCCATGGATTTGTTGCCATACGCCCGCTATAAAGCCTGATAGTGTCCTACTTTCTTTTCCACACCTCACGATTCAGCCAAGAAGCCAACCATCTATCGATCAGCACATCATCTAGCAAAACATGAGGATTCCCCTAACGCTGCTCCTTCCTCTCGCCCTCCTCCTTGTGCTGGCAGTGACACCAGGTACATGCGTACGTGGTACCCATTTTTTGTTCATGTAACAAGTAAAAGTTAACTAGATCAATTGCCAAATAACAATTGTTTTTTTTTCTGCAGGTGAGGCCTCGTTTCGTAGCTGTACATCTGAAATCATCTCGCCGTTTGGGACGTCGTGCAATCGCGCGGCTTGCCATTTCCAGAGCCGCATAAGGTTCACCCAGATCCCGTGTGACAATGGTGCGACCGACTGCACCTGGACTGGTGAGTGCGTCGGTGCGGGGTGCAACTTCACCTTCTGCGCAACGTTCCCACAGACCTGCTGCAATTAGATCCGAGTATTAGTCATTAACTTGCCAGGATATATTATGTTATCTCCAAAAAAAAAAACTAGCGAAGATATATAGGCCGGGCAGGTAAGCATGTCCATCTATCTGGTAGAATAATAAGGACATAGTACTGCAATGGAGTTCATTAGCTGCAATGTGATGTACGTGGAACAACTTAGGGGCCTACTGCATACATTTGTACCATTTTATATAGAAAAATGTGTTGCAGGTTTTCTATGTTTTTGGAACTACTTTTTCGATAAACGACGCTTTATTACTCAGAGCTAAGCAATACGATGAATGGCTATACGGTTTATGTACGATAACTGATCCGACGATGCTGCTGCATGCACCAGATGTAATGAATGGTTCGTTTTAGGCGTCGTACCAAAATTGTACATATTTTGTTGTACGTATAGGATTGTCCCTATGTTTTTGCATTATCTATGCATTGCCATGCTTCTTGTTCTTGTATTTTTATGTTTCAGCATTCTTTATCTATTGCCAATTTGCCATGCTTGTTGTTCTTGTTGGAGGATATGCGTGGATCGGGCATCTTTGCGTATTGGTGGTGTTTTCTCAAGGTATGGAAACATACAGAGATGTTACAAAATAGTAACCTGCAGCAAAAGTCACCAAAAATGCAACCATTCGTGTATTGTGCAAAATGACAACGACGGTAGATTATCCTAGTCTTCTTGTAGAACTCCGAGTATGGAAATAAACTATGAATCTTTCCATGTCCCCATTTTGAATCTTCATGGAGAACATTTTTCATGAAACTTCATATATTATAAACCAACATAAATAGCCCATTCGGGTTTTATTATACATGTACCCAACAGTTAAGCAAAAAGTCTAAAGCGATGGAGAATGGTGCTCAATATATACTTCAAATCCTCCCTTCACCTCCCTTCACATCTAGGCTCCAGTAGACCTTAGACGTTGGATCGATGAAAACCGTAAATGTTTATATCTATAATATCTATAAAGTCGGTCCTATGTATGATCCACGCTGTTGGTCCTATGTATGATCCGGTCTTGCTTTGTGCTAGAAGGACTTAGATTCCCGACACAATCTTGCCTCACATCACCTTGACGAAGGGGATGAACTAGTCGATCTACGTAGTCGTGGTTTGGATAATGTTGTCGTAGTTGAAATTATGTATGAATTATATTGCTTAGAACAAGTAGTTTAAACTATGTTTGAATAATGTAGTTGTATGCGGTGCAGGCACTTTGTTGTTCGAAATATGTTGTTTCAGCTATGTTGCTTGCCAACAATAGGGAGATAGAGATGAGAATGAAAAGATCAATTAGAGAGCCATTTTGGCAGAATCTCGTGGAGACGGTGGAGATGCTCTAAGTCGCCTTGCTCATCACTACAACATGGTGCTCCTACTCGCCGATCTATTATTTTCACCGATTTTACTCTATTTCTGCAATTAGTTATTCGTTCAACTAGAGCATACATATGCATTTTTGGTACTCGGACTCTTTTTTTTTTGAACTCAGAGTTTGTTGGCCGACAAAGAACTAATTACACCTCAGGTCCAGGAACTTGCACACGATGTGAAGATTTGGTCCTACTACTTGCAAAACGTGATAACCTAGTCCAGGAACTTGCAATTCGGGCTCATCACTGGTCCTCGCCAATCAGAAGCCGCCAAGTGTCATCCACGCTGGCAGTTTGGACGCGCTGGCATGTGTAGTTTTTGCTGATAACCCCCTGATGTTTCCAGTTTCTCTGTTTCTAGTCTGTCTGAACCGCCCGTTGGATCGTTACAGGTGTCCTCGGTTGCGCGTCGGCTACACGAATCTCCAACCCTAGTCGAGAGAGCTGAGCTGAGATAGGAGCAGCGGCGGGCGGCGAGACAGGAGCGGCGCAGCTGGTCGGCGACAGAGCAGCGGCAGAGAGGAGCGAGGGAGGTGCCCCGCGGAGAGGTGCTCAATGGCGGCGACGGTGGGCCGTGAGTTCAATGGCGGCGGTGGCGGAAGCAGATGGGCAGAGGAGGAATGGAAGGAGACGGCGGTCGTCTACTACCCCACGGCGACGAGAGGTGCTGCGACGCCGTCGAAGGTATGAGCTTCTTCGTCGTCTCCGGCTGTTTCCCCTTCTGTGCCTCCCCTGTTCCTTAATTCTTCTTGAACCAAAATTGTGCAGCCAATTTTGAACCAAATTTGTTTTTTCAAATTCTTAGGAAACATTGGATCAATTGGAGAATGATGGTGTGATTAGAAGCAGGAATTCCAGAGACACTGAGGAAGAAAATAAACAGCTAGTGCAAAAGCTTAATGAAATGGAAAATGAGATAAAGAGAAGGAAATCTAGGAAGAAAGAAATGCAGAGGGCACACCAGCAAGATCTTAGAAATAGAGATAGGAGAGAGTTTGTAATGTTGAATGTTGTAGTTTCTGGCTTGATCTTGTACTGTGTTGTTGTTTTGTTCATCAGGGGCTTTGTGTGAGCCATATTTGTAGCAATGTACATGTTTTTGGTGAAATAAAAATTGTGTGTTGTATCAATGGCAGCAATTGGATGCACATCGGATGATATTAAACACAAACTGAAACACAATTTCTCCATGGCAAAAGTTGAAAGCACAATGGCTATAAATCCAAATTACATCAGTTCCATAGTGAACATGTTTAATTCATAGCATAATCTGAAATAAATAAGGACAAAAAATGATGCTTCTCTAGGAATTGTTGATGGCGTGTATTTCACACGTTCGTTGGGCAACCCCAAGAGGAAGGTATGATGCGCACAGCAGCAAGTTTTCCCTCAGAAAGAAACCAAGGTTTATCGAACCAGGAGGAGCCAAGAAGCACGTTGAAGGTTGATGGCGGCGGGATGTAGTGCGGCGCAACACCGGAGATTCCGGCGCCAACGTGGAACCTGCACAACACAACCAAAGTACTTTGCCCCAACGAAACAGGTGAGGTTGTCAATCTCACCGGCTTGCTGTAACAAAGGATTAACCGTATTGTGTGGAAGATGATTGTTTGCGAGAGAAAATAGTAAAACAAGTATTGCAAGCAGATTTGTATTTCGAGTATTAAAAGAATGGACCGGGGTCCACAGTTCACTAGAGGTGTCTCTCCCATAAGATAAAAGCATGTTGGGTGAACAAATTACAGTCGGGCAATTGACAAATAGAGAGGACATAACAATGCACATACATGACATGATAAGTATAGTGAGATTTAATTGGGCATTACGACAAAGTACATAGACCGCCATCCAACTGCATCTATGCCTCAAAAGTCCACTTTCAGGTTATCATCCGAACCCCTTCCAGTATTAAGTTGCAAAGCAACAGACAATTGCATTAAGTATGGTGCGTAATGTAATCAACAACTACATCCTCGGACATAGCGCCAATGTTTTATCCCTAGTGGCAACAGCACAACACAACCTTAGAACTTTTCGTCACTCGTCCCGTGTGTCAATGCGGGCATGAACCCACTATCGAGCATAAATACTCCCTCTTGGAGTTAAAAGTAAAAACTTGGCCAGAGCCTCTACTAGAAACGGAGAGCATGCAAGATCATAAACAACACATATGTAATAACTTGATAATTAACATGACATGGTATTCTCTATCCATCGGATCCCGACAAACACAACATATAGAATTACGGATAGATGATCTTGATCATGTTAGGCAGCTCACAAGATCCAACAATGAAGCACAATGAGGAGAAGACAACCATCTAGCTACTGCTATGGACCCATAGTCCAGGGGTGAACTACTCACTCATCACTCCGGGAGGCGACCATGGTGGTGTACGGTCCTCCGGGAGATGAATCCCCTCTCCGGCAGGGTGCCGGAGGAGATCTCCAGAATCCCCCGAGATGGGATCGGCGGCGGCGGCGTCTCAGTAAGGTTTTCCGTATAGTGGTTTTTTCGCCTCAGGGGTTTCGCGACGGAGGCTTTAAGTAGGCGGAAGGGCAGAGTCGGGGGCCAGACGGGGGGGCCACACCATAGGGCGGCGCGGGCCCCCCCCTAGGCCGCGCCGCCTTGTGGTGTCGCCACCTCGTGGCCCCACTTCGTATGTTCTTCGGTCTTCTGGAAGCTCCGTGGAAAAATAGGCCCCTGGGTCTTCGTTTCGTCCAATTCCGAGAATATTTCGTTACTAGGATTTCGAAACCAAAAACAGCAGAAAACGAGAACCGGCACTTCGGCATCTTGTTAATAGGTTAGTTCCGAAAATGCACGAATATGACATAAAGTGTGCATAAAACATGTAGGTATCATCAATAATATGGCATAGAACATAAGAAATTATCGATACGTCGGAGACGTATCAAGCATCCCCAAGCTTAGTTCTCGCTTCGTCCCGAGCGGGTAAAACGATAACAAAGATAATTTCTGAAGTGATATGCCATCATAACCTTGATCATACTATTTGTAAACATATGTAGTGAATGCAGCGATCAAAACAATGGTAATGACATGAGAAAACAAGTGAATCATATAGCAAAGACTTTTCATGAATAGTACTTCAAGACAAGTATTAATAAGTCTTGCATAAGAGTTAACTCATAAAGCAATAAATCAAAGTAAAGGCATTGAAGCAACACAAAGGAAGATTAAGTTTCAGCGGTTGCTTTCAACTTGTAACATGTATATCTCATGGATAATAGTCAACATAGAGTAATATAACAAGTACAATATGCAAGTATGTAGGAATCAATGCACAGTTCACACAAGTGTTTGCTTCTTGAGGTGGAGAGAGATAGGTGAACTGACTCAACATAAAAGTAAAAAGAATGGTCCTTCAAAGAGGAAAGCATCGATTGCTATATTTGTGCTAGAGCTTTTATTTTGAAAACATGAAACAATTTTGTCAACGGTAGTAATAAAGCATATGAGTTATGTACATTATATCTTACAAGTTGCAAGTCTCATGCATAGTATACTAATAGTGCCCGCACCTTGTCCTAATTAACTTGGACTACCGGATCTTTGCAATGCACATGTTTTGACCAAGTGTCACAATGGGGTACCTCCATGCCGTCCGTACAAAGGTCTAAGGAGAAAGCTCGCATTTTGGATTTCTCGCTTTTGATTATTCTCAACTTAGACATCCATACCGGGACAACATGGACAACAGATAATGGACTCCTCTTTAATGCATAAGCATGTGGCAACAATTATTATTCTCATATGAGATTGAGGATATATGTCCAAACTGAAACTTCCACCATGAATCATGGCTTTAGTTAGCGGCCCAAAGTTCTTCTCTAACAATATGCATGCTCCAACCATGAAGGTGGTAGATCTCTCTTACTTCGTACAAGACGGACATGCATAGCAACTCACATGATATTCAACAAAGAAGAGTTGATGGCGTCCCCGAAGCATGGTTATCGCACAACAAGCAACTTAATAAGAGATAAAGTGCATAAGTACATATTCAATACCACAATAGTTTTTAAGCTATTTGTCCCATGAGCTATATATTGCAAAGGTGAATGATGGAATTTTAAAGGTAGCACTCAAGCAATTTACTTTGGAATGGCGGATAAATACCATGTAGTAGGTAGGTATGGTGGACACAAATGGCATAGTGGTTGGCTCAAGTATTTTGGATGCATGAGAAGTATTCCCTCTCGATACAAGGTTTAGGCTAGCAAGGTTATTTGAAACAAACACAAGGATGAACGGTACAGCAAAACTCACATAAAAGACATATGGTAAACATTATAAGACCCCATACCGTCTTCCTTGTTGTTCAAAACTCAATACTAGATGTTATCTAGACTCTAGAGAAACCAAATATGCAAACCAAATTAGCAAGCTCTAAGTGTTTCTTCATTAATGGGTGCAAAGTATATGATGCAAGAGCTTAAACATGAGCACAACAATTTCCAAGTATCAAATTATCCAAGACATTTTAGAGTTACTACATGTAGCATTTTCCAATTCCAACCATATAACAATTTAACGAAGATGAAACTTCGCCATGAATACTATGAGTAGAGCCTAAGGACATATTTGTCCATATGCTACAGCGGAGCGTGTCTCTCTCCCATAAAGTGAATGCTAGGATCCATTTTATTCAAACAAAACAAAAAACAAAAACAAACCGACGCTCCAAGCAAAGTGCATAAGATGTGACGGAATAAAAATATAGTTTCAGGGGAGGAACCCGATAATGTTGTCGATGAAGAAGGGGATGCCTTGGGCATCCCCAAGCTTAGACGCTTGAGTCTTCTTAATATATGCAGGGGTGAACCACCGGGGCATCCCCAAGCTTAGAGCTTTCACTCTCCTTGATCATATTGCATCATACTCCTCTCTTGATCCTTGAAAACTTCCTCCACACCAAACTCGAAACAACTCATTAGAGGGTTAGTGCATAATAAAAATTCACATGTTCAGAGGTGACACAATCATTCTTAACACTTCGGACATTGCATAAAGCTACTTGGACATTAGTGGATCAAAGAAATTCATCCAACATAGCAAAAGAGGCAATGCGAAATAAAAGGCAGAATCTGTCAAAACAGAACAGTCCGTAAATATGGATTTTATTAGGCCACCAGACTTGCTCAAACGAAAATGCTCAAATTGAATGAAAGTTGCGTACATATCTGAGGATCATGCTCGTAAATTGGCTTAATTTTCTGAGCTACCTACAGGGAGATAGACCCGGATTCGTGACAGCAAAGAAATCTGAACTGCGCAAGTAATCCAAATCTAGTACTTACTTTTCTATCAAAGACTTTACTTGGCACAACAAAACATAAAACTAAGATAAGGAGAGGTTGCTACAGTAGTAAACAACTTCCAAGACACAAATATAAAACAAAAATACTGGAGTAAAAACATGGGTTGTCTCCCATAAGCGCTTTTCTTTAACGCCTTTCAGCTAGGCGCAGAAAGTGTAACTCAAGTAACATCGAAGGGTGGTGCACCTACAGCGGGGTTCGGAGTTTCTCAACCATGCATAGTATATTGGATACATAAGTTTCAACGTCTCCCTTTTCATTAGTCTTGGGCTTGCTACTCTCATCGAACAAATTTTCAGGAACAAGCCAAGCATAGTTATTTTCTAGTGCATCATTCATAGCTAGGAGTTTGCATGGTATTGGTGCTTTGATCTCCCCACCATCATTAATATTATTAGTGTACCTTATTCTATCCATGTCCATTTTTTCAAGGAGACCAACAAAATTAGTATGAGAACCAAGCATATTAAATTTAGCGAAGACTTTTCTAGCCTCTCTTGCTAGACCACCAAATTCTCTAAGAAGGGTTTCTAAAACAAAATCTTTCTTTTCCCCCTCTTCCAAATCACCAAGTGTAAGAAACATGTGTTGGATTATAGGATTGAGATTAACAAATTTAGTTTCCAACATGCGAACTAAAGCAAGCAGCAGCAATTTCATAAGTAGGAGCAAGTTCTACCAAGTGTCTATCTTCAAAATCTTCAACGGTGCTAACATGGGTGAAAAATTCTTCTATATTGTTCCTCCCAATTATAGACCCGCGTCCTACCGGTATGTTTTTTGTGGTAAAATTAAAAGGAAACATGATGAAACAAGTAAAGTAAATGCAAGTAACTAATTTTTTTGTGTTTTTGATATAGCAAACAAGACAGTAAATAAAGTAAAACTAGCAACTAATTTTTTTTGTTTTTTGATATAAGTGCAGCAAATAAAGTAGTAAATAAAATAAAGCAAGACAAAAACAAAGTAAAGAGATTGAGAAGTGGAGACTCCCCTTGCAGCGTGTCTTGATCTCCCCGGCAACGGCGCCAGAAAATATGCTTGATGGCGTGTATTTCACACGTTCGTTGGGCAACCCCAAGAGGAAGGTATGATGCGCACAGCAGCAAGTTTTCCCTCGGAAAGAAACCAAGGTTTATCGAACCAGGAGGAGCCAAGAAGCACGTTGAAGGTTGATGGCGGCGGGATGTAGTGCGGCGCAACACCGCAGATTCCGGCGCCAACGTGGAACCCGCACAACACAACCAAAGTACTTGCCCCAACGAAACAGATGAGGTTGTCAATCTCACCGGCTTGCTGTAACAAAGGATTAACCGTATTGTGTGGAAGATGATTGTTTGCAGAGAAAATAGTAAAACAAGTATTGCAGACAGATTTGTATTTCAAGTATTAAAAGAATGGACCGGGGTCCACTGTTCACTAGAGGTGTCTCTCCCATAAGATAAAAGCATGTTGGGTGAACAAATTACAGTCGGGCAATTGACAAATAGAGAGGGCATAACAATGCACATACATGACATGATAAGTATAGTGAGATTTAATTGGGCATTACGACAAAGTACATAGACCGCCATCCAACCGCATCTATGCCTAAAAAGTCCACCTTCAGAGTTATCATCCGAACCCCTTCCAAGTATTAAGTTGCAAAGCAACAGTACAATTGCATTAAGTATGGTGCGTAATGTAATCAACAACTACATCCTCGGACATAGCGCCAATGTTTTATCCCTAGTGGCAACAAGCACAACACAACCTTAGAACTTTCATCACTCGTCCCGGTGTCAATGCGGCATGAACCCACTATCGAGCATAAATACTCCCTCTTGGAGTTAAAAGTAAAAACTTGGCCAGAGCCTCTACTAGAAACGGAGAGCATGCAAGATCATAAACAACACATATGTAATAACTTGATAATTAACATGACATGGTATTCTCTATCCATCGGATCCCGACAAACACAACATATAGAATTACAGATAGATGATCTTGATCATGTTAGGCAGCTCACAAGATCCAACAATGAAGCACAATGAGGAGAAGACAACCATCTAGCTACTTTTATGGACCCATAGTCCAGGGGTGAACTACTCACTCATCACTCCGGAGGCGACCATGGTGGTGTAGAGTCCTCCGGGAGATGAATCCCCTCTCCGGCAGGGTGCCGGAGGAGATCTCCGTAATCCCCCGAGATGGGATCGGCGGCGGCGGCGTCTCGTAAGGTTTTCCGTATCGTGGTTTTTTCGCCTCAGGGGTTTCGCGACGGAGGCTTTAAGTAGGAGGAAGGGCAGAGTCGGGGGCCTGACGAGGGGGCCACACCATAGGGCGGCGCGGGCCCCCCTAGGCCGCGCCGCCTTGTGGTGTCGCCACCTCGTGGCCCCACTTCGTATGTTCTTCGGTCTTCTGGAAGCTCCGTGGAAAAATAGGCCCCCGGGTCTTCGTTTCGTCCAATTCCGAGAATATTTCGTTACTAGGATTTCGAAACCAAAAACAGCAGAAAACAGAACCGGCACTTCGGCATCTTGTTAATAGGTTAGTTCCAGAAAATGCACGAATATGACATAAAGTGTGCATAAAACATGTAGGTATCATCAATAATATGGCATAGAACATAAGAAATTATCGATACGTCGGAGACGTATCAATTGTCAGAGACCATATTAAGACAATATGAATCACATCTAGATGTCATCTAGTGATGGTGCATTCTGGCTTAGTTGCATCTCTTGTACATTCATCTCTGGAATGTTCATCTCTGGAATGTATTCCTCATTTAAATCAGGGAAAGGATTATCATCTCCAAACATCAGGTAGTAGAAACTGCCAGGCCCTGTTCTGTAGCCTCTATTTGTCCTCTCTCTGCCTACAGGTGCATCAACTAAAGCTTGTGCTCCTGCTAGCATCTCCAGGTCTGTATCATGTACTCCACTTATGCTAGCATATGCAGGTCTTTTTTCGCAGCTGGTGCTTCATGAGGTTGGTCTGCAGTTCCACGTGTGCTGGCATCTACACTTCTTTTGTTTGTAGCTCTTGTACTAGATCTTCCCCTAGCTCTTCCTCTTGCTGAATCTCCATCTGTGCTAGCTGTTGATCTGTTCCTTCCTCTGCCTCTTCCTCTCTGTGAATTTGCTCTTGCTCTTCCTCTTCCTCTAGTTGTTGCAGTAGTCATCCTTCCTGTTGGTAATGGCATGCTTTCCCTGGCATTAACAACAAACTCACTCTCCGCGCGATGGTTCATGTGCTCTAGCAATTGGTACATGAGTTGCTTCCTGGACAGTTAATTTTAGTTAGTCCAATATATCATATGAGCATGGATTAATAGCAGTAATAGAAGGAGTGTAATGCATTACCTCTTGTTCCATCATATAAACCATATGATCTTGTCTGTGGCTTGGGTCCAGGGTTGGATCAGGGTTTTGAGGGAATAGATTCTGCATAAAAAGCAGATAAAGCATGTCATGACAAGCAAGAGAATGACTATTCTTTGGAGACTGAGTGACATGGAGTGACAGTGCATATACAATGAAATATTCAGATTCCACTATCTCTGTCTAGTAACTTGTGAAGTTTTCCTGTTAACTTGTGATTTTCAGTTGTTGTCTACCTGTCTTTTGCTATATAAATAACAGCTACTTGCTATGTGCTCAGCAGGCAAAGCATGGAGTATAGTCGCAGGTCCACTGGTTCAAGGTCACAAGAAACTCCAGGTGCCCATCCTCTAGTGTACCATAGAAGAAGTGCAAGGGAGAGGCAGCTGGCAGAGGAGAGAAATAGAGAGTTCATGGAGCAAGAAGCTGTTACTAGTTTCGAGCAGCTAGGTGAATGTGTTGTTAGAAGGATGTTTATGGCATTGCCTGCTCCTAATGCTCCAGCAAACACTACAAGGGCTTGTCAACCTACTATGCCATCCATGGATGAGCTGCCAAGAAGAGTTGATGGGCTACATCCTAGGAAGGAAAGGAATCAAAGGCTTTGTTCAGGTGATTACCCTCCCTTGGATCAGTTGGAGAGAGCTCTTGAGGGACAATACATGCATGCATTGGTCCCTCCACAAATAGAAAAGGAAGTGACAGCATCCATTGTGCTATGCAAGGTGAAGAGAGCAATGAAAAGATGGGTGGCTAGGATTAGGAACAAATTAAAGAACCAGTAGTGTGTGTGTGTTTCCCTAGCAAGCAATGCAGTAGTGTGTGTGTGTGTATGTGTGACAAGCAATGTAATGTTGTTTCTGAAATAAAATGTTTTGTGCCAATTACTTGCCAGCATTATGTCAGGAATGTCATATTCTTCATCTTCTTCAATAATTCGAGCAAGATGTTGAGCCATTTGCTTCTGCACAAAATTAATGTGACCTTTTTTGTTGTGCCCAGATTTACCACATGTAGACACCTTCACTCCCTTCTTCATATTCTCTTCTGGTGCTTTTCTTCTATTTTTCTTAGGCCTCCCCATGACCTTTGTGAAGAGAGGTGGATGCACTTCTGCTGCATCCACTTTGTCCCAGAATATTCTGCCTCTTAGTGGAGCCAAATTAAATCCATATGCTCTGTTGTATGTATCAACTGTGTAGCAAGAATGGACTAGATTTTCTGGATTTAGTCTGTCTGTCCTGCAACAAGCAATTGCATGGTGGCATGGTATGCCTGTTAGTTACCACCTTGATACGTCTCAAACGTATCTATAATTTCTTATGTTCCATGCTACTTTTATGATGATGCTCACATGTTTTATACACACTTTATGTCATTATTATGCATTTTCCGGTACTAACCTATTGACAAGATGCCGAAGAGCCAGTTGTTGTTTTCTGCTGTTTTTGGTTTCAGAAATCCTACAAAGGAAATATTCTCGGAATTGGACGAAATCAAAGTCCAGGGTCTTATTTTTCCACGGAGCTTCCAGAAGACCGAAGGGGATACGAAGTGGGGCGACGAGGCGCCGCCACCATAGGGCCGCGCGGGCAAAGGGGGCCCGCGCCGCCCTATGGTGTGGGCCCCTCGTCAGCCCTCCGACTCTGCCCTTCCACCTACTTATAGCCTTCGTCGCGAAAACCCCTGTACCGAGAGCCACGATACGGAAAACCTTCCAGAGACGCCGCCGCCACCAATCCCATCTCAGGGGATTCGAGAGATCGCCTCCGGCACCTCGCCGGAGAGGGGAATCATCTCCCGGAGGACTCTTCATCACCATGATCGCCTCCGGATTGATGTGTGAGTAGTTCACCCTCGGACTATGGGTCCATAGCAGTAGCTAGATGGTTGTCTTCTCCTCTTTGTGCTATCATGTTAGATCTTGTGAGCTGCCTATCATGATCAAGATCATCTATTTGTAATGCTACATGTTGTGTTTGTTGGGATCCGATGAATATGGAATACTATGTCAAGTTGATTATCAATCTATCATATATATGTTGTTTATATATGTTCTTGCATGCTCTCCGTTGCTAGTAGAGGCTCTGGCCAAGTTGATACTTGTAACTCCAAGAGGGAGTATTTTTGCTCGATAGTGGGTTCATGCCTCCATTGAATCTGGGACAGTGACAGAAAGTTCTAAGGTTGTGGATGTGTTGTTGCCACTAGGGATAAAACATCAATGCTTTGTCTAAGGATATTTGTGTTGATTACATTACGCACCATACTTAATGCAATTGTCTCGTTGTTTGCAACTTAATATCGGAAGGGGTGCGGATGCTAATCTGAAGGTGGACTTTTTAGGCATAGATGCATGCTGGATAGCGCTCTATGTACTTTGTCGTAATGCCCTGATTAAATCTCATAGTAGTCATCGTGATATGTATGTGCATTGTTATGCCCTCTCTATTTGTCAATTGACCAACTGTAATTTGTTCACCCAACATGCTATTTCTTATCGGAGAGACACCACTAGTGAACTGTGGACCCCGAATCCATTCTTTTACATCCGAAATACAATCTCATCGCAAACTCGTTCTTTACTCGTTCTTCGCAAACAAACATCATTTTCCACACCATACGTTTAATCCTTTGTTTACAGCAAGGCGGTGAGATTGACAACCTCACTGTTAAGTTGGGGCAAAGTATTGTGATTGTGTTGTGCAGGTTCCACGTTGGCGCCGGAATCCCTGGTGTTGCGTCGCACTACACTCCGTCACCAACAACCTTCACGTGGCCCTTGACTCCTACTGGTACGATAACCTTGGTTTCTTACTGAGGGAAAACTTGCTGCTGTACGCATCACACCTTCCTCTTGGGGTTCCCAACAGACGTGTGTCAACTACACACCAGCAAGATATTTTCTGGCACCGTTGCCGGGGAGATCAAGACACGCTGCAAGGAGAGTCTCCCACATCCAATCTCTTTACTTTGTTTTTGTCTTGCTTTACTTTATTTTATTTACTGCTTTGTTTGTTCTCTATATCAAAAATACAAAAAAATTAGTTACTAGTTTTACTTTATTTACTATCTTGTTTGCGTTCTCCATATTAAAAACACAAAAAAATTAGTTACTTGCATTTACTTTATTTAGTTTGCTTTATTTGCTACTGCTAAAAATGAGTAATCCTGAAGTTGAAGTCCGTTCGTTTAAGAAACAAGGGGGAGAAAGTTTTAAAGATGCTTGGTATAGAATTAGTGATGCTCATCATAGGTGCACTAAGAAACACTCCACTATTATCCTACTTAGGAAATTTTATGTTGGTATCTCTAGCTGGAATAGGTATGTTCTTGATACTCTTGCGGGAGGTAATTTCCTAGGCACTCCTGCTTTAGAAGCTAGTTGCATTATTGAGAGTCTAGTTGGAATACCACCTGTTAATGAAGCTAAAATTGAAATCTCTCTTGAAGATGTCATGAAAAAGTTGGAGGCCATAGAGAAAAATCTTCCAAATGTTGAGACTAAATTGGGAATATTACTTAATAACACTGATAAACTTGATAAAACTCTAAGTGGAATCAATGAGAGAATTGTCGTTTTAGAAACTTGTGCTACTCATGATAATCGAACCCATAGGATTAGTGAACTTGAAGAAGCTATGGGAACCTTGGGTTCAACTTTTTCTTCTCTTAAGTTTAAGGAGAAAGCTTATGTGGGTAAGGAGCAAAAGTTCATGTATGTCTCTAAAGTGCCTAAGCCAAAAAACTATTATAGGCCTAAAATTGACAAAGCCCTTAGCACCGCTATGGATGATGGAGCACCTAAGATACCTATTGTGACAAATTGTGAAAGTTATGATGTTGATGCTTCATCTCTTGATAATACTTGATTCACACTTTCTGCGCCTAGCTGAAAGGCGTTAAAGAAAAGCGCTTATGGGAGACAACCCATTATTTTACTTCTGCACTTTTATTTTATATTTGAGTCTTGGAAGTTGTTACTACTGTAGCAACCTCTCCTTATCTTTATTTCATTGCATTGTTGTGCCAAGTAAAGTCTTTGATAGTAGGGTTGATACTAGATTTGGATTACTGCGCAGAAATAGATTTCTTACTGTCACGAAATTGAGCAGCCCCGTCTGTAGGTAATTCAAAAAAATCTGCCAATTTACGTGCGTGATCCTCAGATATGTACACAACTTTCATTCAATTTGAGATTTTTCATCTGAGCAAGTTAAGTGCCCCAGAAAAATTCGTCTTTACGGACTGTTCTGTTTTGACAGATTCTGCCTTTTATTTCGCATTGCCTGTTTTGCTATGTTTGATGGATTTCTTTGTTCCATTAACTTTCAGTAGCTTTGTGCAATGTCCAGAAGTGTTAAGAATGATTATGTCACCTCTGAATATGTGAATTTTTGATTATGCACTAACCCTCTAATGAGTTTGTTTTGAGTTTGGTGTGGAGGAAGTTTTCAAGGATCAAGAGAGGAGGATGATACAATATGATCAAGAAGAGTGAAAAGTCTAAGCTTGGGGATGCCCCCGTGGTTCATCCCTGCATATTTTAAGAAGATTCAAGCATCTAAGCTTGGGGATGCCCAAGGCATCCCTTCTTCATCGACAACTTATCAGGTCACCTCTAGTGAAACTATATTTTTATTCTGTCACATCTTATGTGCTTTACTTGGAGCGTTTGTATGTTTTTGTTTTTGTTTTTGTTTTTGTTTGAATAAAATCGGATCCTAGCATTCCTTGTTTGGGAGAGAGACACGCTCCGCTCGTTCATATGAACACTGGTGTTTTTAGCTTTACTTTTAATGTTCATGGCGAAGGTTGAAACTGCTTCGTTCATTGTTATATGGTTGGAAACAGAAAATGCTTGATGTGGTAATTGGTATAATGTCTTGAATAATTTGATACTTGGCAATTGTTGTGCTCATATAGATCATGTTTAAGCTCTTGCATCATGTACTTTGCACCTATTAATGAAGAACTACATAGAGCTTGTTAAAATTTGGTTTGCATGATTGGTCTCTTTAGAGTCTAGATATTTTCTGGTGAGGTGTTTGAACAACAAGGAAGACAGTGTAGAGTCTTATAATGCTTGCAATATGTTCTTATGTAAGTTTTGCTGTACTGGTTTATACTTGAGTTTGCTTCAAACAACCTTGCTAGCCTAAGCCTTGTATTGAGAGGAATTCTTCTCGTGCATCCAAATCCTTGAGCCAAAAACTATGCCATTTCTGTCCACCATACCTACCTACTACATGGTATTTCTCTGTCATTCCAAAGTAAATTACTTGAGTGCTACCTGATGTCTACGGGTGCTTCTATTCTTGTAGACAGTGTTGGGCCTCCAAGAGCAGAGGTTTGTAGAACAGCAGCAAGTTTCCCTTAAGTGGATCACCCAAGGTTTATCGAACTCAGGGAGGAAGAGGTCAAAGATATCCCTCTCATGCAACCCTGCAACCACAAAGCAAGAAGTATCTTGTGTCCCCAACACACCTAATAGGTGCACTAGTTCGGCGAAGAGATAGTGAAATACAGGTGGTATGAATAAGTATGAGCAAGTAGTAACGGCACTGTAAAAGTGTTTGTCGGCGTGTAGTTGATGGTGGTAATATTGCGGACAATACGAGATGCGAGAGAACGATAAACAAGCAGACGATAGCGATATTTAGGAACAAGGCCTAGGGATCATACTTTCACTAGTGGACACTCTCAACATTGATCACATAACAGAATAAATAGATAAATGCTAAACTCTACACTCTCTTGTTGGATGATGAACACCACTAAGCGTGTAGGATTACACGAACCCTCAATGCCTGGAGTTAACAAGCTCCACAATATTCAATGTTCATATTTAAATAACCTTAGAGTGCATGACAGATCAACATAACCAAACCAAGTACTAACATAGCATGCACACTCGTCACCTTCACACTACGAAAGGAGGCATAGATCACATCAATACCATCATAGCAATAGTTAACTTCATAATCTACAAGAGATCACAATCATAGCCTACGCCAAGTACTACACGATGCACACACTGTCACTATTACACCGTGCAGGAGGAATAAACTACTTTAATAACATCACTAGAGTAGCACACAGATAAATTGTGATACAAAACACATTGCAATCATAAAGGGATATAAATAAGCACTTCACTATGCCATTCATAACAGTGAATAAGTATTCTGTGAAATATAGCCTAAGAGACCCACACGGTGCACACACTCGTCACCTTTACACACGTGGGACAAGGAGTCTCCAGGAGATCACATAAGTAAAACCCACTTGACTAGCATAATGACATCTAGATTACAAGCATCATCATATGAATCTCAATCATGTAAGGCAGCTCATGAGATTATTGTATTGAAGTACATAGGAGAGAGATTAACCACATAGCTACCGGTACAGCCCCGAGCCTCGATGGAGAACTACTCCCTCCTCATGGGAGACAGCAGCGTTGATGAAGATGGCGGTGGTTCGATGGAGAAGCCTTCCGGGGGCACTTCCCCGTCCTGGCGGCGTGCCAGAACAGAGACTCCTGTCCCCCAGATCTTGGCTTCGCGATGGCGGCGGCTCTGGAAGGTTTTCCGTACCGTGGCTTTTTCCGTCTCGTGTTTTAGGTCAGGGACCTTTTTATAGGCGAAGAGGCGGAGTCGGAGAGGCGACGAGGCGGTGACACACTAGGGGGGCGCCCCCCCTAGGCCGCGCCACCCTGTCATCTGGGGGCCCAGTGGCCCCCTCTGGCGACTCTCGGTGTTCGGAAGCTTCGTGGAAAAATAGGATGCCGGGCCTTGATTTCGTCCGATTCCGAGAATATTTCCTTACTAGGATTTCGGAACCAAAACACGAGTAAAATAGGAACCGGCCCTTCGGCATCTCGTCAATAGGTTAGTTCCGGAAAACGCATAAATATGACATAAAGTATGTATAAAACATGTAGATATCATCAATAATGTGGCATGGAACATAAGCAATTATCGATACGTCGGAGACGTATCAGCATCCCCAAGGTTAGTTCCTGCTCGTCCCGAGCAGGTAAACGATAACACAGATAATTTCTGGAGTGACATGCCATCATAACCTTGATCATACTATTGTAAACATATGTAATGAATGCAGCGATCAAAACAATGGTAATGGAATGAGTAAACAAATGAATCATAAAACAAAGACTTTTCATGAATAGTACTTAAAGACAAGCATCGATAAGTCTTGCATAAGAGTTAACTCATAAAGCAATAAATCAAAGTAAAGGTATTGAATCAACACAAAGGAAGATTAAGTTTCAGCGGTTGCTTTCAACTTATAACATGTATATCTCATGGATAATTGTCAACATAGAGTAATATAACAAGTGCAATATGCAAGTATGTAGGAATCAATGCACAGTTCACACAAGTGTTTGCTTCTTGAGGTGGAGAGAGATAGGTGAACTAACTCAACAATAAAAGTAAAAGAAGGGTCCTTCAAAGAGGAAAGCATCGATTGCTATATTTGTGCTAGAGCTTTTATTTTGAAAATAAGAAACAATTTTGTCAACGGTAGTAATAAAGCATATGTATTATGTAAATTATATCTTACAAGTTGCAAGCCTCATGCATAGTATACTAATAGTGCCCGCACCTTGTCCTAATTAGCTTGGACTACCGGATCATTGATTCGTCTCCGACGTTGATGACCCACAAGTATAGGGGGTGTATCGTAGTATCTTCGATAAGTAAGAATGTCGATCCCAACGAGGAGCAGAAGGTGTTGACAAGCAGTTTCGATGAAGGATTCACTGTAAATGCTCACAGTACAAGTATTCGGGGGTTTTGATGTAACAAGTTGAATAAAGTACAAGTATGTAAAGTGCGAGAGTAACAATTGCAGCGAGTGGCCCAATCCTTTTTAGCACAAAGGACAAGCCGGTTTGTTTACTTATAATGACCAAACGTTCTCGAGGACACATGGGATTTTAGTCTAATGCTTTCGCTACATACGGCTAAATAATCTTCATTGTTATGATAAGTGTTGTGTGGGTGAACCTATGCTAATGTACCGCCCTTCCTAGGACTAAATACATACTTGTGATTATACCCCTTGCAAGCATCCGCAACTACAAGAAAGTAATTAAGAATAAATCTAACCACAGCCTTAAACTTTGAGATCCTGCGATCCCTCCCCGCATCGATATACCAACGGGGTTTAGGTTTCGTCACTCCGGCAACCCCGCAATTAGCAAACGAATACAAGATGCATTCCCCTAGGCCCATAAATGGTGAAGTGTCATGTAGTCGACGTTCACATGACACCACTAGAAGAATAACACCACAACTTAAATATCACACCATTGAATATTACTCAACCATAGTTCACTACTAACATTTAGACTTCACCCATGTCCTCAAGAACTAAACGAACTACTCACGAGACATCATATGGAACATGATCAGAGGTGATATGATGATGAATAACAATCTGAACATAAACTTGGTTCAATGGTTTCACTCAATAGCATCAACAACAAGTATAGATCGATACCGGGAGAGTTTCCCCTATCAAACAATCAAGATCAAACCCAAATTGCTACGGCGGTGACGAGGTGCTGCGGAGGAGATGGCGGTGATGATGGTGGAGATGATGATGATGGTGATGGCGATGATGTCCAGCTCGATGACGGTGACGATGGCGTCGATTTCCCCTCCCGGAGGGAATTTCCCCGCGGATTCTCGCCCGCCGGAGAGCTCTTTTCTCCCCGGTGTTCTCCGCCCCGCAGAGGCGGCCGTAACTCTTTGTGAGGTACCCTCTCGTGGCTTAGGTCTTCGGACGAAGGGTTTGGCGAAGAAAAGGAGGCGAAAGGGGTCGTGGGCCCCCTGCACCACATGGCGGCGCGCCGTGGCTCGGGCCGCGCCGCCTAGGGTGTGGGCCCACCCTGGCTCCTCCCGGCTCCTCCTTCTGCGCTTCCTTCGTCATCTTGAAAAATAGGATTTTTGGTATAATTTCCTTCCACAGCTTGATCTTCCGAAATATTGCGTCTCGACGGTGCTTTTTCCAGCAGAATCCTGGCTCCGGTGTTCGATCCTCCAATAATGATGAAACATGCAAAATAGATGAAATAACGTAAGTATTGTGTCCCAATATGAAATATATCAATGAATAACAGCAAATTATGATATAAAATAGTGATGCAAATTGGACGTATCAACTCCCCCAAGCTTAGACTTCGCTTGTCCCTAAGCGAAACTGAACTCAATAGACATGACCACATGTTTATGGAGTGAAGAGTTGATAACCAAAATACGGACAAGAAACATCATATTCATTCACACAGGACATTGTAGTAAACAACCTCTTATAACTCATATTGAAACAAGTATAAAGTAATCACAAGTAAAGGTGCATGAGAAATCATAATTGGTGATGGCAAACTTCGTTCTTGGTCAGAGAACAGTTAATAGATTATATTTATCTCCTTGAGCAGCGCTCTTATGTTTAAAGTTTATAATGCACAACTTGCATACTCAATCATAATGGTCTTTTCATAATCATTGATAACTTGCAAAGCTATATTCATTCGGATAAAACTTGTACTAAACAAGGAAGAATAAAAGACATGATGTAGCAAATCACAATATAATGGTTTGATCACAACTACTCAAATGCTTGCTTGAGATGGAGAGAAATAGGTTTACCGACTCAACATAAAGTAAAAGACAGTGCCCTTCGCAGAGGGAAGCAGGGATTAAATCATGTGCTAGAGCTCTTTCAGCTTTGAAATCATATAGAGATAATAAAAGTAACATTTTGAGAGGTGTTTATTGTTGTCAACGACCGGTAGCGTGTACTCTAACCCCCTTGCCGTACAACCTCCTAAGAGCGGCTCCCATAATATTTTCCTTTTGTGTGGCACTCCTTCCAACCTTTCTTTCACAAACCATGGCTAACCGAATCCTCGGTGCCCGCCAACAATCTCATACCATGAAGGAGTGCCTTTTTATTTTAGCT
>NC_061508.1:75253948-75266960 GCF_022539505.1 Lolium rigidum | reverse complement strand
CTTACCAATAGCGCTTCACCTCCCGGCAACGGCGCCAGAAAATAGTCTTGATGACCCACAAGTATAGGGGTGTATCGTAGTATCTTCGATAAGTAAGAATGTCGATCCCAACGAGGAGCAGAAGGTGTTGACAAGCAGCTTCGATGAAGGATTCACTCGTAAATGCTCACAGTACAAGTATTCAGGGGGTTTTGATGTAACAGATTGAATAAAGTACAAGTATGTAAAGTGCGAGAGTAACAATTGCAGCGAGTGGCCCAATCCTTTTTAGCACAAAGGACAAGCCGGTTTGTTTACTTATAATGACCAAACGTTCTCGAGGACACATGGGATTTTAGTCTAATGCTTTCGCTACATACGGCTAAATAATCTTCATTGTTATGATAAGTGTTGTGTGGGTGAACCTATGCTAATGTACCGCCCTTCCTAGGACTAAATACATACTTGTGATTATACCCCTTGCAAGCATCCGCAACTACAAGAAAGTAATTAAGAATAAATCTAACCACAGCCTTAAACTCTGAGATCCTGCGATCCCTCCTGCATCGATATACCAACGGGGGTTTAGGTTTCTGTCACTCCGGCAACCCCACAATTAGCAAATGAATACAAGATGCATTCCCCTAGGCCCATAAATGGTGAAGTGTCATGTAGTCGACGTTCACATGACACCACTAGAAGAATAACACCACAACTTAAATATCACACCATTGAATATTACTCAACCATAGTTCACTACTAACATTTAGACTTCACCCATGTCCTCAAGAACTAAACGAACTACTCACGAGACATCATATGGAACATGATCAGAGGTGATATGATGATGAATAACAATCTGAACATAAACTTGGTTCAATGGTTTCACTCAATAGCATCAACAACAAGTATAGATCGATACCGGGAGAGTTTCCCCTATCAAACAATCAAGATCAAACCCAAATTGCTATGGCGGTGACGAGGTGCTGCGGAGGAGATGGCGGTGATGATGGTGGAGATGATGATGATGGTGATGGCGATGATGTCCAGCTCGATGACGGTGACGATGGCGTCGATTTCCCCCTCCCGGAGGGAATTTCCCCGGCGGATTCCTGCCCGCCGGAGAGCTCTTTTCTCCCTGGTGTTCTCCGCCCCGCAGAGGCGGCTGTAACTCTTTGTGAGGTACCCTCTGTGGCTTAGGTCTTCGGGACGAAGGGTTTGGCGAAGAAAAGGAGGCGAAAGGGGTCGTGGGCCCCTGCACCACATGGCGGCGCGGCCAGTGGCCCGGGCCGCGCCGCCCTAGGGTGTGGGCCCACCCCGGCTCCTCCCGGCTCCTCCTTCCGGCTTCCTTCGTCATCTTGAAAAATAGGATTTTTGGTATAATTTCCTTCCACAGTTGATCTTCCGAAATATTGCGTTCTGACGGTGATTTTTCCAGCAGAATCTCGGCTCCGGTGTTCGATCCTCCAATAATGATGAAACATGCAAAATAGATGAAATAACGTAAGTATTGTGTCCCAATATGAAATATATCAATGAATAACAGCAAATTATGATATAAAATAGTGATGCAAATTGGACGTATCAGACGTATCGATAATTTCTTATGTTCCATGCCATATTATTGATGATACCTACATGTTTTATGCACACTTTATGTCATATTCGTGCATTTTCTGGAACTAACCTATTAACAAGATGCCGAAGAGCCGCTTCGTTTTCTCGCTGTTTTTGGTTTCGGAAATCCTAGTAACGAAATATTCTCGGAATTGGACGAAATCAACGCCCGTGGTCCTATTTTGCCACGAAGCTTCCAGAAGACCGAAGAGGAGTCGAAGTGGGGCCACGAGGCGCCGCCACACTAGGGCGGCGCGGCCCAGGCCCTGGCCGCGCCGACCTAGGGTGTGGGGCCCTCGTGTGGCCCCCCGCGTTTCCCTTCCGCCTACTTAAAGCCTCCGTCGCGAAACCCCCAGTACCGAGAGCCACGATACGGAAAACCTACCAGAGCCGCCGCCATCGCGAAGCCAAGATCTGGGGGACAGGAGTCTCTGTTCCGGCACGCCGCCGGGACGGGGAAGTGCCCCGGAAGGCTCCTCCATCGACACCACCACCATCTCCATCAACGCTGCTTGTCTCCCATGAGGAGGGAGTAGTTCTCCATCGAGGCTCGGGACTGTACCGGTAGTTATGTGGTTCATCTCTCTCCTATGTACTTCAATACAATAATCTCATGAGCTGCCTTACATGATTGAGATTCATATGATGATGCTTGTAATCTAGATGTCATTATGCTAGTCAAGTGGGTTTTACTTATGTGATCTCCGGAGACTCCTTGTCCCACGTGTGTAAAGGTGACAAGTGTGTGCACCGTGTGGGTCTCTTAGGCTATATTTCACAGAATACTTATTCACTGTTATGAATGGCGTAGTGAAGTGCTTATTTATATCTCTTTATGATTGCAATGTGTTTTGTATCACAATTTATCTATGTGCTACTCTAGTGATGTTATTAAAGTATTTTTATTCCTCCTGCACGGTGTAATGGTGACAGTGTGTGCATCCGTGTGAGTACTTGGCATAGGCTATGATTATGATCTCTTGTAGATTATGAAGTTAACTATTGCTATGATGGTATTGATGTGATCTATTCCTCCTACATGGTGTGAAGGTGACAGTGTGCATGCTATGTTAGTACTTGGTTTAGTCGTGTTGATCTTTCATGCACTCTAAGGTTATTTAAATATGAACATTGAATTGTGGAGCTTGTTAACTCCGGCATTGAGGGTTCATGTAATCCTACGCAATGTGTTCATCATCCAACAAGAGTGTAGATTATGCATTTATCTATTCTGTTATGTGATCAATGTTGAGAGTGTCCACTAGTGAAAGTCTAATCCCTAGGCCTTGTTCCTAAATATCGCTATCGCTGCTTGTTTACTCGTTTTACTGTGTTACTACTCGCTGCGTTACTACTGTCATGCGTTACTACTCGCTCATACTTATTCATACCACCTGTATTTCACTATCTCTTCGCCGAACTAGTGCACCTATTAGGTGTGTTGGGGACACAAGAGACTTCTTGCTTTGTGGTTGCAGGGTTGCATGAGAGGGATATCTTTGACCTCTTCCTCCCTGAGATCGATAAACCTTGGGTGATCCACTTAAGGGAAACTTGCTGCTGTTCTACAAACCTCTGCTCTTGGAGGCCCAACACTGTCTACAAGAATAGAAGCTCCCGTAGACATCAATCATCGCAATACACATGTTTTAACCAAGTGTCACAATGGGGTACCTCCATGCCGCCTGTACAAAGGTCTAAGGAGAAAGCTCGCATTTTGGATTTCTCGCTTTTGATTATTCTCAACTTAGACATCCATACCGGGACAACATGGACAACAGATAATGGACTCCTCTTTAATGTATAAGCATGTAGCAACAATTAATGTTCTCATATGAGATTGAGGATATATGTCCAAAACTGAAACTTCCACCATGATTCATGGCTTTAGTTAGCGGCCCAATGTTCTTCTCTAACAATATGCATGCTCTAACCATTAAAGTGGTAGATCTCCCTTACTTCAGACAAGACGGACATGCATAGCAACTCACATGATATTCAACAAAGAGTAGTTGATGGCGTCCCCAGAAAACATGGTTATCGCACAACAAGCAACTTAATAAGAGATAAAGTGCATAAGTACATATTCAATACCTCAATAGTTTTGAAGCTATTTGTCCCATGAGCTATATATTGCAAAGGTAGAGAATGGAAATTTTAAAGGTAGCACTCAAGCAATTTACTTTGGAATGGCGGAGAAATACCATGTAGTAGGTAGGTATGGTGGACACAAATGGCATAGTGGTTGGCTCAAGGATTTTGGATGCATGAGAAGTATTCCCTCTCGATACAAGGTTTAGGCTAGCAAGGTTATTTGAAACAAACACAAGGATGAACCGGTGCAGCAAAACTCACATAAAAGACATATTGTAAACATTATAAGACTCTACACCGTCTTCCTTGTTGTTCAAAACTCAATACTAGAAATTATCTAGACTTTAGAGAGACCAAATATACAAACCAAATTTTAGCAAGCTATATGTATTTCTTCATTAATGGGTGCAAAGTATATGATGCAAGAGCTTAAACATGAGCACAACAATTGCCAAGTATCAAATTATTCAAGACATTCTACCAATTACCACATGTAGCATTTTCCGTTTCCAACCATGTAACAATTAACGAAGCAGTTTCAAACTTCACCATGAAAAATAAAAGCTAAGAACACATGTGTTCATATGAACCAGCAGAGCGTGTCTCTCTCCCACACAAGCGTTTATTCAAACAAAAACAAAAACAAAAGCACACAGACGCTCCAAGTAAAGTACATAAGATGTGACCGAATAAAAATATAGTTTCAAGAGAGGGAACCTGATAATTTGTCGATGAAGAAGGGGATGCCTTGGGCATCCCCAAGCTTAGACGCTTGAGTATTCTTGAAATATGCGAGGATGAACCACCGGGGCATCCCCAAGCTTAGAGATTTCACTCTTCTTGATCATAGTATATCATCCTCCTCTCTTGACCCTTGAAAACTTCCTCCACACCAAACTCGAAGCAAACTCATTAGAGGGTTAGTGCATAATCAAAAACTCACATGTTCAGAGGTGACACAATCATTCTTAACACTTCTGGACATTGCTCAAAGCTACTGGAAGTTAATGGAACAAAGAAATCCATCCAACATAGCAAAAGAAGCAATGCGAAATAAAAAGGCGGAATTTGTCAAAACAGAACAGTCCGTAAAGACGAATTTTATTGAGGCACCAGACTTGCTCAAATGAAAATTCCCAAATTGAATGAAAGTTGCGTACATATCTGAGGATCACGCACGTAAATTGGCATAATTTTCTGAGTTACCTACAGAGAATTAGGCACAGATTCGTGACAGCAAAGAAATCTGTTTCTGCGCAGTAATCCAAATCTAGTATGAACCTTACTATCAAAGACTTTACTTGGCACAACAATGCAACAAAACTAAGATAAGGAGAGGTTTCTACGAGTAGTAACAACTTCCAAGACTCAAATACAAAATAAAAGTACTGTAGCAAAATAAACACATGGGTTATCTCCCAAGAAGTTCTTTTTTTATAGCCATTAAGATGGGCTCAGCAGTTTGAATGATGCACTCGCAAGAAATAGTATTTGAAGCAAAAGAGAGCATCAAGAGGCAAATTCAAAACACATTTAAGTCTAACATGCTTCCTATGCCTAGGAATCTTGTAAATAAACAAGTTCATGAGGAGCAAAGTAACAAGCATAGGAAGATAGAACAAGTGTAGCTTCAAAAATTTCAGCACATAGAGAGGCATTTTAGTAACATGAAAATTTCTACAACCATATTTTCCTCTCTCATAATAATATCCAGATAGCATCATGAGCAAACTCAACAATATAACTATCAAATGAAACATTCTTATCATGAGTCTCATGCATAAAATTATTACTACTCCCAACATAAGCATAGTCATTCTTATTAATTGTAGTGGGAGCAAATTCAACAAAGTAGCTATCATCAAATATAGGAGGCATATTGTAATCATAATCAAATTTATCCTCCATAACAGGTGGTACTAAAAGACCAATATCATTATAATCATCATAAATAGGAGGCAAAGTATCATCAAAGTAAATTTTCTCCTCAATGCTTGGGGGACTAAAAATATCATGCTCATCAAAGCCAGCTTCCCCAAGCTTAGAATTTTCCATATCATTAGCAACAATGGTGTTCAAAGCGTTCATACTAATATGTTCCATAGGTTTTTTAATTTTTGCATCAAACCATCCATGTCTTAAATCAGGAAATAGAATAAGAAGCTCATTGTTGTCCATTATGCCTAACTAGTGTAAACAAGAAACAAAAAGATGCAATTGCAGGATCTAAAGGAAATAGCTTCGAGCACACACACAACGGCAACAGAAAAGTACTTTACCTAGGACCGGAGTATGAGTGCCTTTTACCTTTCCTCCCCGGCAACGGCGCCAGAAAAGTGCTTGATGTCTACGGGTGCTTATATTCTTGTAGACAGTGTTGGGCCTCCAAGAGAAGAGGTTTGTAGAACAGCAGCAAGTTTCCCTTAAGTGGATCACCCAAGGTTTATCGAACTCAGGGAGGAAGAGGTCAAAGATATCCCTCTCATGCAACCCTGCAACCACAAAGCAAGAAGTCTCTTGTGTCCCCAACACACCTAATAGGTGCACTAGTTCGGCGAAGAGATAGTGAAATACAGGTGGTATGAATAAGTATGAGCAGTAGTAACGGCACCAGAAAAGTGTTTGCTGGCGTGTAGTTGACGGTGGTAATATTGCGGACAATACAGATGCAGTAGAACAGTAAACAAGCAGCGATAGCCGTATTTAGGAACAAGGCCTAGGGATCATACTTTCACTAGTGGACACTCTCAACATTGATCACATAACAGAATAAATAGATAAATGCTAAACTCTACACTCTCTTGTTGGATGATGAACACCACTAACTGTGTAGGATTACACGAACCCTCAATGCCGGAGTTAACAAGCTCCACAATATTCAATGTTCATATTTAAATAACCATAGAGTGCATGACAGATCAACATAACCAAACCAAGTACTAACATAGCATGCACACTTGTCACCTTCACACTACGAAAGGAGGCATAGATCACATCAATACCATCATAGCAATAGTTAACTTCATAATCTACAAGAGATCACAATCATAGCCTACGCAAAGTACTACACGATGCACACACTGTCACCATTACACCGTGCAGGAGGAATAAACTACTTTAATAACATCACTAGAGTAGCACACAGATAAATTGTGATACAAAACACATTGCAATCATAAAGGGATATAAATAAGCACTTCACTATGCCATTCATAACGGTGAATAAGTATTACTGTGAAATATAGCCTAAGAGACCCACACGGTGCACACACTCGTCACCTTTACACACGTGGGACAAGGAGTCTCCGGAGATCACATAAGTAAAACCCACTTGACTAGCATAATGACATCTAGATTACAAGCATCATCATATGAATCTCAATCATGTAAGGCAGCTCATGAGATTATTGTATTGAAGTACATAGGAGAGAGATTAACCACATAGCTACCGGTACAGCCCCGAGCCTCGATGGAGAACTACTCCCTCCTCATGGGAGACAGCAGCGTTGATGAAGATGGCGGTGGTGTCGATGGAGAAGCCTTCCGGGGGCACTTCCCCGTCCCTGCGGCGTGCCGGAACAGAGACTCCTGTCCCCCAGATCTTGGCTTCGCGATGGCGGCGGCTCTGGAAGGTTTTCCGTACCGTGGCTTTTTCCGTCTCGTGTTTTAGGTCAGGGACCTTTTTATAGGCGAAGAGGCGGAGTCGGAGAGGCGACGAGGCGGTGACACACTAGGGGGCGCCCCCCTAGGCCGCGCCGCCCTGTCATCTGGGGCCCGGTGGCCCCCTCCGGCGACTCTCGGGTGTTCTGGAAGCTTCGTGGAAAAATAGGATGCTGGGCCTTGATTTCGTCCGATTCCGAGAATATTTCCTTACTAGGATTTCTGGAACCAAAAACAGCAGAAAATAGGAACTGGCCCTTCGGCATCTCGTCAATAGGTTAGTTCCGGAAAACGCATAAATATGACATAAAGTATGTATAAAACATGTAGATATCATCAATAATGTGGCATGGAACATAAGAAATTATCGATACGTCGGAGACGTATCACTACCTTTAAAATTCTATTCTTTGTCTTTGCAATATATAGCTCATGGGAAAATAGCCTTAAAAACTATTGTGGTATTGAATATGTTACTTATGTATCTTATTTCTTATAAGTTGCTTGTTGAGCGGTAACCATGTTTCTGGGGACGCCACCAACTATTACACCTTTGTTGAATATCATGTGAGTTGCTATGCATGTTCGTCTTGTCTGAAGTAAGGGTGGTTTATCATGATCAAATTGTTTGAGTATGCATATTGTTAGAGAAGAACATTGGGCCGCTAACTAAAGCCATGAATCATGGTGGAAGTTTCATTTTGGACATCAATCCTCAATCTCTTATGAGAATATTATCTGTTGTTGAATGCTTATGCATTAAAAAGGAGTCCATTATCTATTGTCTATGTTGTCCCGGTATGGATGTCCTAAGTTGAGATCTATCAAAAACGAGAAATCAAATGCGATCTATCTCTTTGGACCTTTGTACAGGCGACATAGAGGTACCCCTTTGTGACACTTGGTTGAAACATATGTTATGCAATGATAATCCATGTAACTCCAAGCTAATTAGGACAAGGTGCGAGCACTATTGGTAATCTATGCATGAGGCTTGCAACTTATAAGATGTCTTATACATAACACATATGATTTATTACTACCGTTGACAAAATTGTTTCTATGTTTTCAAAATAAAAGCTCTAGCACAAAAATAGTAATCCATGCTTCCTCTCGCGAAGGGCCTATCTTTTACTTTATGTTGAGTCGGTTTACCTACTTCTTTCTATCTTAGAAGCAAACACTTGTATCAACTGTGTGCATTGATTCCTACATACTTGCTTATTTGCATTCATCATATTACTTTGTGTTGACAATTATCCATGAGATAAACATGTTGAAGTTGAAAGCAACTGCTGAAACTTATAGCTTCCTTTGTGTTGCTTCAAAACTTTCTACTAAGAATCTATTGCTTTATGAGTTAACTCCTATGCAAGTCTTATAGATGTTTGTCTTGAAAGTACTATTCATGAAAAGTCTTCGCTATATGATTCAGTTGTTTAAATCATTGTCTTTACCATTGCTTCGAATCACTTCATTCATCTCATATGCTTTACAATAGTATTGATCAAGATTATGATAGCATGTCACTTCAGAAATTATCCTTGTTATCCTTTACCTACTCGAGGGCGAGTAAGAACTAAGCTTGGGGATGCTTGATACGTCTCAAACGTATCTATAATTTCTTATGTTCCATGCTACTTTTATGATGATACTCACATGTTTTATACACACTTTATGTCATTATTATGCATTTTCCAGCACTAACCTCGTTGACGAGATGCCGAAGAGCCGATTGTTGTTTTCTCGCTGTTTTTGGTTTCAGAAATCCTACAAAGGAAATATTCTCGGAATTGGACGAAATCAACGCCCAGGGTCTTATTTTTCCACGGAGCTTCCAGAAGACCGAAGGGGATACGAAGTGGGGCGACGAGGCGCCGCCACCATAGGGCCGCGCGGCCAAAGGGGGGCCCGCGCCGCCCTATGGTGTGGGCCCCTCGTCAGCCCTCCGACTCTGCCCTTCCGCCTACTTATAGCCTTCGTCGCGAAAACCCCTGTACCGAGAGCCACGATACGGAAAACCTTCCAGAGACGCCGCCGCCGCCAATCCCATCTCGGGGATTCGAGAGATCGCCTCCGGCACCCTGCCGGAGAGGGGAATCATCTCCCGGAGGACTCTTCATCACCATGATCGCCTCCGGATTGATGTGTGAGTAGTTCACCCCTGGACTATGGGTCCATAGCAGTAGCTAGATGGTTGTCTTCTCCTCATTGTGCTATCATGTTAGATCTTGTGAGCTGCCTATCATGATCAAGATCATCTATTTGTAATGCTACATGTTGTGTTTGTTGGGATCCGATGAATATAGAATACTATGTCAAGTTGATTATCAATCTATCATATATATGTTGTTTATGTTCTTGCATGCTCTCCGTTGCTAGTAGAGGCTCTGGCCAAGTTGATACTTGTAACTCCAAGAGGGAGTATTTATGCTCGATAGTGGGTTCATGCCTCCATTGAATCCGGGACGGTGACGAAAGTTCTAAGGTTGTGGATGTGATGTTGCCACTAGGGATAAAACATCAATGCTTTGTCTAAGGATATTTGTGTTGATTACATTACGCACCATACTTAATGCAATTGTCTACTGTTTGCAACTTAATACTGGAAGGGGTGCGGATGCTAACCTGAAGGTGGACTTTTTAGGCATAGATGCATGCTGGATAGCGGTCTATGTACTTTGTCGTAATGCCCTGATTAAATCTCATAGTAGTCATCGTGATATGTATGTGCATTGTTATGCCCTCTCTATTTGTCAATTGTCCAACTGTAATTTGTTCACCCTACATGCTATTTCTTATCGGAGAGACATCACTAGTGAACTGTGGACCCCGGTCCATTCTTTTACATCTGAAATACAATCTACTGCAAACTCTGTTCTTTACTGTTCTTCGCAAACAAACATCATTTTCCACACCATACGTTTAATCCTTTGTTTACGGCAAGCCGGTGAGATTGACAACCTCACTGTTAAGTTGGGGCAAAGTATTGTGATTGTGTTGTGCAGGTTCCACGTTGGCGCCGGAATCCCTGGTGTTGCGCCGCACTACACTCTGTCACCAACAACCTTCACGTGGCCCTTGACTCCTACTGGTTCGATAACCTTGGTTTCTTACTGAGGGAAAACTTGCTGCTGTACGCGTCACACCTTCCTCTTGGGGTTCCCAACAGACGTGTGTCAACTACACGCCAGCACACCTCTTGCAGTTACAGATTTTTCCCTTCAAGTCAACACAGTAAGATCTCTATAGCTCATGTGATTGCACAGAGAATCTATAATTTCATCCTGCTTGGACAATGCAATTCATACTCCACTCAGTCAGCTTGTCTAGTTTCTTCTTTATTTTTGGACAAATCCTTCCATGCCATTTAGCAGCATCCCTTTGTTTTGACAAATTCCTTTGCATCTGCTTGTAAAACAGCATCTCAAGTATTGACAGCACTGGATTCTCCCTAGCTGCCAATATGTAACTGTTGAAAACCTCTGAATGATTGTTTAGTAACATGTCACACTTGGAAAAATCAGAGAAGAATGCCTTGATCCATGTGTTTGGTACTAATTCTTCCACCCACTCATATGCTTGCTCACTGTCTACCTTCATCTTTTCATGTTTTTCTGCCATTTGGGAATGTTAGTTGATCTTGCTATGGCCCACAAGTCATTCTTCAGTGTCTCTCCTCTATGGCCTGCTTTTTGAAAATTCTGAATCAAATGTCTCACACAAAACCTGTGCTCTACATCTGGGAAGACCTTCTCCAGTGCATTTATCAGGCCCTTTTGTCTGTCACTCATAATTGTCCAAGTAGATGTGTTGGTGATGTTGAGATCATCTCTTAGTGTTGTCAGGAACCACTCCCAAGAGCTTGTGCACTCCACCTCCACCATGCCCATGGCAATGGTAAAAATGCAGTCATTGGGGTCTATACCAACAGCAGTAAGCAACACTCCCTTGTACCTTGTTTTAATATGACATCCATCAACACATATTAATGGCCTACATCCAGTGAGAAACCCTCTTTTGCAGGCATCATATGACCAGTACATTGTAGCCAAGTGTTCCTTCACAATGTCACTCCCTGTTTCTTTCACAGAATTGGTGGACAGGAAGAAAGTTGATCCAGGGTTTGCCCTCTTTAGCTCTTCACCATAATCCCTTAGTAGAGAAAATTGTGCTTCTTCATTACCATGGATTTCTAACAGTGCAGCCTTCCTTGCTCTCCCCAACTTCCACCTGTCAGGGCACATGTTGTATTTTCTCTGAACCTTTGCTGCAAATGACTGCAGGTCCATTTTTTGATTGTCTCTGAATTCATTAATGAATTGTGTGCATAGGAATTTTGTTGTAAGGGTTCTCATTTCATAAACTCTCTCACATATGTGTTCTCCTTCATAAGATGTCACCACATATCCACCTGACCTCTGCAAATCAAAACCTATCTTCAGCCTCCATGGACAACCTTCCTCACACCTAGCATGAAGCCTGGTTCTGTCATTCTTTGTTTTCCTTGTCTTCACCCTCTCTCTGATGCTGTATGCACGAATCGCCTTGCCTTGCCTCTTCAATGCTAGCAAATTTCATGCCAATTTTGAATACAGGAGATTCCATGTCCACTACTGGGTTAAATGCTGCAAACCTGTACTCTAGCTGCAGTCTTTCTCCTTCTTCCAAATTAAGGTCTTTGTCTTCCAGTTGTGAATCATCTTCCAGGTCAGGAGCAAGCACAATCTCATTGTTGTCATGCAAGTCAGTGTCAACATTGTCCAAGAACAGATCATCATCTCCAGATTCTGCATCATAGTCACTGTCAAAAAATTCAGAGTCTGTTGAGCTATCACTGTCTGAATCATCTTCACATGACTGCACACACTCATGGCCAAGATCTTGTGCAACAACAATTGATGTTGATGCTGCTTCTTCAGAGAGTTCAACACCATTTCTAGCAATTGCTGCTCTAGCCCTCACAAGCTCAGCCCTGATCAACCTGATAAAATTAGTGTGATCAACAAATATTACCAGGGTTTTATGTACTTTTGCCTCCCTTCTCATGTCTACCAAATCATCATCATTAAGCAGAGGCACCAAACCATCAATCAACTCTTTACCTGGGCAAAGCCAGTACACATGAACCTTCTCATTTCTCAGACAATCAAGCACACACAAAATGTGATCAAGGGTTGAGTTGTTCCAACTGTCAATTAGCAGATTGTCAAATACAGAGACAGTGTCATCCACATAGCTCAGATTTTCAGCAAGGCCACAAAAAAAGCCATTGTGGCACACCTCCAGAGAAAACAGCTTTGGAGCAAGCTTTGGATTACTGACTGCAAAAATAAGAAGAAGACAAAGAATCATTCAACAGTGATATGTCAATTTGATTTGAATTGTCAATTCTTCTCTCATTAAAAGTATTGTTGCCTTGTGTGTGTGCATTGTTATGTTCCTGCCACATCCACCTTAAATATGGGTGCCACAATGTGCTGCCTGGCCAAATTGAGCTCAACCATGGAACACATTGAGTGGGCTGACAAAAAAAGAAGAAGCACCGGTTCCGAAGAAGCTCTGCTCCATTGTTGAGCTCAAGTGCTAGTGCAAGGGAATATAGAACAAGAGAGAAAGAATTGCTAGTCTACCACGGAAGAAGTGCGAGGAGAGGGAGGCA
>NC_061508.1:75225447-75253848 GCF_022539505.1 Lolium rigidum | reverse complement strand
CTACATAGGCTAGCTCTAGAACTGGATGCTGCAGCTGGCCTAGAAGAGCTAGGTCATGGCATGGTCTACTCTCCTGCAACTAGGCATGTCATGTCTAAGATAACAACCTCAGTTCAGCCAACCCAACCTAGAGTATATGGATCTACTGCAGATGAAGCTGTTAAATACCCTGGAAGACTAGCATTTGATCCTTTCTTTGTGCCTAAAAAAAGAGGATTCCATGCTAGCTGCTGTCATGTTGTGCAAGATAAAGAAAGGCATCAAAGGCTTTGCAAAGAAGGTGTCCAACAGCATGAGTTGCAAGAAACAGTAATGTGCTATCTATTCCTACAACTTTATGTCTGTTTAGTTTCAAAGTTAATTTCCTAGCACTTGTGCTTGTTACTACTGCACTTGTAACTCCATTTGGCTATGTCATATGTATGTTGTAATGTTCTTCTTCTAACATGAGTGTTAGCAATGTACTTCTTGTCTATCTCCATTTGGCTGTCAGAGTTAACACTTAACTCAACTTAACTGAATTTAACTGAAACCATGAACACCAAAATTTCAGAGTTAACACTTGCACAATTCTGCCTAAATTTGAATCTTTTTGCTCCTACTCCACGACAAGGAATCAAACTAACATATATATCACAGAAAATTAACCAAAACAACTCAAGATTCTCGGATTGAACGAGATTACTGTCCGCTTTTCCGCCTAAATGCAACAAGCAAGAACTGCCTCAATACACCTAATCTATGAGCGATAATTGACTCAGACGACATTGTCGTTCATTACTGATCGATTCATCGCAAAAAATCGCGTTCAATCGGTTTCTAACTTACCCTCACCAAGAACAGCTCCGCGAGCTGGGAAGCAGAGGAGCAGAAGCAGAGGGAGAAGACGAGATCGAGGACGGCGAGGCGTACTGTAGGGTGGCGGATCATCCTTCCAGAGCCTCTCCCGAATCTCCGGTGCATCCATCGGCTGCAGCGGCGGAGCAGCGACGGGATGAGCAGCGCGTGCGCGACGACGAAGAATAGCCTCTCCCGATAATTTTGCTCCGAAAAAAAACAAATAAAACTTAACCACCACGCCGCCCGCGCGGGAGGACTTAAATGACTGATGAATTCTTTCCAGGGGGGTATTTGCAAAGTGACCAACGCGACAAAAACCACCTGACCACCCGATTCGGACTCCACCGTGGCTCAGTCCGACTCTGAGGACTAAACCATCACGCACGGTGCAGGTTCATGGACTAGGTTATCACGTTTTGCAAGCAGTAGGACCAAATCTTCACATGCTATACAAGTTCCTGGACCTGAGGTGTAATTAGCTCGCCGACAAATCAGCCCAGTAGTTAACAGACTACCATTTGCTGGAATGAACTCTTTTTTAGATGGGCAGGGCTGAACTATGCAGACCTCTTCACATTGGGCTGTTAATGCGGCCCAGCACACCGACCAGTCAGAGTTCAGAGCCACTGGAGTCTGGCGAGTCGCGACGCTTGTCGTGGCGCCGACGAGAGAGTCCGCGGAAAGGAGTGGCGGAGGCTCGCCGGGGAAGACGACGACGACACGAGGCCGCCACATCACCCGCCCCAGCTTGGAAGTATCTCCGTCCCTGTCGCCACCGGCCGGTAGGAATGCACGGCGCGGGAAAGGGGGGACTCCCCTCGCCAACGTGGACTCGTCGGCCCGCGTCCCGACGAGCTGCCCCGTCGCCGTCGCCCTCCGCGTCCGCACCCGCACCGGTGCACCGAACGTGGCGCCCCACTTGTGGCGCTTCTTGCCTACTTAGCCACCAGCTCCGCGCCGTGGAGGCGGAATGGCAGCCATGACGATGAGGCCCAGACCCTTCGGTTCCGGTGTGGCGGCGGCCGAGGTTTCGGTGGGCGCGGGGTGCCGCGGCGGCTGGGCATGGAGGCCGAGGCCTAAGGCGCGGCCTCGCGGCGTGAAGGTTAGAGGGGCGTCGAGCCCCCACGCGGCCGCGGCGGCGAGCGCCGTGCACATGGAGACGGAGCCCCACGGCAGCGTGCGGTTCCGCCCGTTCGGGCTGCCGGCCCGCGCGGGGTTCGGGTCGGACCTGGAGGCGGGGATCGAGAAGGCCATCTACGCCTGCCGCTTCATGGCCTTCCTCGCCATCGCCGGATCTCTCGCCGGATCTGTTCTCTGCTTCCTCAAGGTGCTTCATTCTTCAGCCCCTCAGGTTCATCTGTTCGGATACCAAATCAGTGATTTTAACTCCGTGTGCTTGATTCCGCAGGGATGCACTTTCGTGATGGACGCCTTCGTCGAGTACTACCTGCGCGGCGACGGGAAGGTCGTGTTCATGCTGATTGAAGCCATTGGTAACCACTACTGATTCACCCCATGTTTGCTTTCTACTTCGATCAATCAGTCATGCACACACAACCCACCACTAGAACCTTCAAATTCACCGCTATACAGGCTCTACATGTCGGCACAGTTGTCATGACAGCGAGATTACACATGCCGTCGGTTCAGTTGTGTAGTCCTCATAAGTGATAACTTACCCTTGTGCATTACTTGTCTCTACTCAGATATGTACCTCATCGGGACGGTCATGTTTGTCTTCGGGACGGGCCTGTACGAGCTCTTCATCAGTAACATGGACATTGCAAAACAATCCGCCGAAGGCTCCAGTTTCTTCGGCTTGTTCAGGCTTCCGGTTAGTTTCCATATATACTTCCTATCAACAATCGGAGAAGCAATGCCGTTGATTTCAGTGTCATTATATCTCTTATTATGTCTGAAGGAACGGCCCAAGTGGCTGGAAATCCACTCGGTGAGTGACCTCAAGACGAAGCTGGGTCATGTCATCGTCATGGTTCTGCTGGTTGGCATCTCTGAGAAGAGCAAGAGGGTGACCATCACATCGTGTACTGACCTCTTCTGCTTCGCCGCGTCGATTCTCCTCTCCTCGGGTTGCCTCTACCTACTATCCAAGCTCGGTAGCACCAAAGGAGGGAGCCATGCCTGAAACAAGAATCGTGTACGTAAGAGATAGGTCTGTCATACTATGGCCTCTTCGACACTTCAGGTCATGTATCTCTCATGTCCTGGTTGTATAGGTTGACACTTAGGCACTTTATAGTGGTATCATGACGTACATCATATGGTATTGTAACTCGCTGCTACATGGTGTAAATGATCAATTACAGAACTGGTGCGCTGTCATGATTTACTTTGACATCCTAGATGCAAATTTCAGTAGTCATCAGAAGGAACCACTTGTTACTACTTCTGTTGTCATTTGTGATAATATTTGAATCTTTTCTCGAGGTTTATATAGGTTGACAGTTTGGCACTTTATAGTGGTATCATGATGTACATCATATGGTATTGTAACTCGCTGCTACATGGTGTACATGATCAATTACAGAACTGGTGCGCTGTCATGATTTACTTTGACATCCTAGATGCAAATTTCAGCAGTCAATTAGTTTTACATCAGGAGAAACCACTTGCTACTATTTCTGTTGTCATTTGCGATAATATTCGAATCTTTTCTCGAACAGCTATAACATTGCAATTAGTAGTCTGCTTTTGATATCTTTTCGTTATTATTGCTTGGTTTTGCAAATCCTTATAAACACATATCTTTCTATTTATGGGAATGCTCTTACATCCTCAACTTTTTGGGGTATGTTGTTTATTGGACTACAAGTTCACAACTCCCTGTTCAGGCTGATCAAATTAATAAATATGGTGCATATTTTTTGTATGGAGGCTGCTTGTCGGGTGATGGCGTATTATGTTCTTGTGCACGAAATGTCTTGACAATAAACTGAACCTAGAAAAGCTAATTGCTTATAACCATCAACATGTAATAACTACTAAGTGACACATCATGGTATCCTGATGTCAGTTAATTATTACAGTTTTCAAGAAAGAACTTACATGATACTGCAGTTTGAATAATTACTCTTTGCACTAAGTCTAGTTCTGACAAGAAAAAGGAACTCTGATATTACAGTTTGATGAAAAACTGATGTAGCCGAGTTAGCAGCAGCAACTTTTGCCAGACCAAGTTGTCTTTTACATCTTTATTAGATGCCGATTGTGGATGCTTTCCTTTGAGCTATGTTTCTGACCTTTAACAGCCTCTTTGATCAGAGATAGGATTTCAGTCCTTCGGATTTTTTTCCTATAGAAGCTCAGGATTCTCGATATAGAGAATGTTTGGTTTTGTCGATGAGATACCTTGGGACTATTTATCTCCTAAGGAAATTCTATCGAGTGTAACCTATTGGAAAAATTGATATGCCTCGCAAGTTCTTATGTTATCTCTATATAGTATAATCAAACACACTTTGATGCAGATTCCTACAATTTACAATCCTACAGGATTCAAGGGGTCATACCATTGCAATCCAGCATTTTTATTATACCTGCAAAAAGGGAATTTTGCAAATCAAAGAGGATTTAAGTTCACAACTCTTAGTGGCATCTGGTGAGTAATTGAGGTGTGTTTCTCACCTAAAATATTTACAGCTCTTTGCATCATTTAATCATCCCCACTTGGATGCACAATTGATGACTGCTCCTAACATTAGTTAGAATTAACCTTTTTCTGATGGGAGTTGATATTTTCTTTTTCTGAACAGCGTGGTATTTCCTTTTTTGTAACAGGAGTTGGCATCTACAGTTTGCTAACAACTGTAAAAGAGAAGTTGTGATAATAATGATGAAAATTCCCATGCTTTTAATCATCCCCACTTGGATGCACACTTGATGACTGCTCCTAACATGAGTTAGAATTAACCTTTTTCTGATGGGAGTTGATATTTTCTTTTTCTGAACAGCGTGGTATTTCCTTTTTTTGTAACAGGAGTTGGCATCTACAGTTTGCTAACAACTGTAAAAGAGAAGTTGTGATAATAATGATGAAAATTCCCATGCTTTTATGTCACATGGTCAAGTTTATTACACTTTTGGGGGTCATTAAATTAAAGGATAGGAATATAATGATATTAGTTGTATTGTGTCACCAAGGAGGAGAGAAACTAAAGAAACTTATTTGATGAATTCCGAGCCAACCAGTAGGAAGCAAGGTTCCAAATAAAAAAGGCTTCAAAGCACCTTTTCCAAATCAAAATCAAAGTTTCCAAAACTTTAGAAAACACCGATCCACAGAAAGGAACAATTTTTGGTGGTGCAATAGCGTATACATATATAATAGCTTTGGGAATTCGCTACTCTTTTCTATATGCAGCTATCAGCAACATAAATAGAAGCCCCAACTTGCTGTTGTTCCCTCTACCTATGGCTTGATAAGCTCTGATAGAAGATCCAACTTGCTGTTGTTGCTTAAACTTTGACTGGAACATATCCAGGGATACACTTAGATAGTTCGAGTTTGCAAGTTGCATGCTTAATGAGGCTTCCATGAGACCATGACCGGCCCCCTTCCCCCCAACTAGGTCAACTTGGGCGTTAAACATATGTGATTGAGGACATGCTTCGTTAGAATAACTGATGATGGTGGTGACTAGATGATTCATAACTGCACCTTTAGTCCTTATTAACAGTTCTTAAAAAAGGTAGTTGTTTGTTTGATTGATGCACTGGTAAAAAAGTAAAGAAATAACCATGCTGGTAACAAGGATGATTCACATGAATGCATCACTCCGATTGTTCTTAAAAACAAAATTACATTGATACCTGTCAGGCTGTGACAGAGTTCAGGCAAGGCTTCGAGGCATATTCACATGGCATTCAGTTTTTTTAAACCATTACTGCGTACAGTGTCTATCCAGGTAGAAGAAGCTTCGATGTTTCTCAGAATAAAACTGGATTGGGAAAAGGTGTTCGCTTTGGCATAGAATTTGTGGTGGGAAAGAGATATTAGGACATCCTAATCATAAACAATGGGCTGGGATTGTTGTTATCACCTCCCTGGTCCTCTCATCACCCAACTCCTCCAAAAGTACCTTTCTTGAACTAAATTAGTGACACAATCTGCATATATAAAGAAGGGAGCTGGCTCTAGAGGTTAGCCATCTTAGTACCGAGTAACTTGTGTATTCAGTTCTTAATTCTTGCCCCCTTCTGTTGTTCAAACAAGATACCACCAGCTATTTTGCTCACCAACGCTATGGCGATTTCGTTGAAAACTGTTGTGGTTTTCATGTTGCTGCTCAGTACTACCTTCTTCATGCAGCTTCCTGTTCAAGCTCATGCAAGGAAGCTACAAGCGCGGGCACCTATCATCAGCATGCATCCTCCCTGCACTGGAAGGAGCACCCTGGAGGCACATGCTGAGCAAACTGAGTCCACCACTCCAGGCCATAGCCCTAGCATTGGCCATAACAGTCCACCAACCTGAGATGATCTGATGCTGCTATGTTTCCTACCTGGAATTTGCAGCTCGGGTATATGATACTCTCGTGGTGTTATCTCGAGCTTCTGTGTGTTTGTCATGAAAGGCATAAGGCATGCAATCAACGCTAGGGAGGTTTTTGTCTCCCTTAGTTTTCTTTTCTCACTATGAAACTTGTGCCTGCATTTTTTCACTCTTCTGTGAGAAACTTTTGCTTACCGTTGTCTCTGAGGAAGGCCTATTGATCTGTAGCAGTTTGCTTGTTGATTTTTTTTTTACTCTTCCTACGTTGTAAACTTGAGGAGGTATATGTGAGCTTGTTCAAAGCTTTCCTGCTATGGTTATGTAAACTTGAAAGAGGTCCCCTGTGAATGGTAGTTTGGTTTTCCATGCAGATGAAACAGCTTACCTCAGTACTGGATCCATCAATCTGTAACCTCTGTACAATACCTTCCATATATACATTAAGTTGTTCCACAATAATTTTGTTGCGCTGATATTTTTTTATTTACAATTACCCTGTGCGGACGTGAAATTCATGCCTAATTTGTTGTAGCGAGTCTCTCTTTTACATTAGAATAGATGTTCCTTTCTTGTACTGAGCCGCAAATTCAGTGTGGGAGACAAGTTAGTTGTATTGTACAGTTCAAAAGAACTTGGATATGTTGTGCACCTTTTTCTCTCTGGTTCAGGGGCAAATCATGCACCATTAGTGGAACTATCATCTTTAAATATGTGACCCAACCAAATGTTCATAGATCACTTGCTGGTCCCAGTCCATTATCAAATCACAGTGTACTAGGTATACTACATGCCAATGCACTATTACTACTAAAAACCGCAGCATCATCTACTAAAACTTTTGGTGACAGAACTCTTATAATAATTCATGGTTACAATTTTTCCGAAATCTGTGGTTGCAACCCTAGGTGGCAGGAGCTCTGCATAGCTAAGCATTAATTTTTTTAAACATGTTCCATTGTTTTGTCTGCATTAGAGTTGCATATACGCAACTTGTGTAAAATAACCAGCAAGTATGCTCATTTTTCGAAGTGATCTGATCTCTGCATAAGAATTTTTGCACTGAGACTCTTTTTTGAAAGTGTTAAGGAGTTTAATTTCTGAAGGGTTTGATTGGCTGATATGTTTTTGCTGTAGTTATAGAGTTCGGTTATACTGTACACCTCTGGGGAGCTTGGCTAAATTATAGAGTTTTTCTGTTCTAATATAGTTTGGCTGTACTGTACACTATAAGCTAACATGTATTTACAACTTTATCGGACCGCATACTTCTAAAGGTCATTGCTGCATAATACACATTTTCTCCTAGGATCCATTGGTTGAGAGCCAAAGCATGCATGCATCAGTAGTGGTACTATGATATTAGGATATAAAGTAAGTGCACAAATCACTTGATGGTCCCAGTTTATAAACAAATAACAGTGTACTAGGTAGTACTGCATGCTTGCGCACCTCACTTTTGAAAAAGGAAACCTAGTTGCTGCTAAAAATGTCCCAGCAAGAGGTAGTGACTGACAAAGAGTTTTCCTGATTAAGGCTTTGTGTGAGTTGTGATAGGTTATTTCTAACACATCTGTTTGCTTTCTTTATATTTTCCTGGTCGGTTGGAATCTCCATCAACTGTGTTGAGCAACAGAGTGCTGCTTTTCTATGGGAGAGCAGATTTTGTAGAAAATAAATTGTTTACCTTCGCGTGAGGTTATTAAGTTCCTCTTGCTCATTACTATGAAGTGTATGTCGTATTGTCGTAGGCTTTACGCATTAACTTCGTGGAAAATAAATGGTATTGTGTGCCAGTCCTATGTGTCTCCACATCAGTACTTTTGTAACCCTCATATATGATGCTTAGGGTATATCCAGTTACACACACTTGCTCAATCCAGCATCTTATGAATTGCTCCAACAATTTCTAATCCTACCCTCCAGTGGAACAAAAACTCACTGTATTTTATAATCATTCATACCTGCATCTAATTAATTGCTCCCTCTCTCGGGTCCCCTCACGAAGAAAGAATTGACCCCTCGGGTCGTCCCCCTCCAGGCGACTCGGGGGCGGAACCCTAGCCCCCCGCCGCCGCCGCCTTCCCCACCTCCCTCCCTTCCCCTCGCCGTCTGATGGCGTGTATTTCACACGTTCGTTGGGCAACCCCAAGAGGAAGGTATGATGCGCACAGCAGCAAGTTTTCCCTCAGAAAGAAACCAAGGTTTATCGAACCAGGAGGAGCCAAGAAGCACGTTGAAGGTTGATGGCGGCGGGATGTAGTGCGGCGCAACACCGGAGATTCCGGCGCCAACGTGGAACCTGCACAACACAACCAAAGTACTTTGCCCCAACGAAACAGTGAGGTTGTCAATCTCACCGGCTTGCTGTAACAAAGGATTAACCGTATTGTGTGGAAGATGATTGTTTGCAGAGAAAACAGTAAAACAAGTATTGCAGCAGATTTGTATTTCAGTATTAAAGAATGGACCGGGGTCCACAGTTCACTAGAGGTGTCTCTCCCATAAGATAAAAGCATGTTGGGTGAACAAATTACAGTCGGGCAATTGACAAATAGAGAGGGCATAACAATGCACATACATGACATGATAAGTATAGTGAGATTTAATTGGGCATTACGACAAAGTACATAGACCGCCATCCAACTGCATCTATGCCTAAAAAGTCCACCTTCAGGTTATCATCCGAACCCCCTCCAGTATTAAGTTGCTAAACAACAGACAATTGCATTAAGTATGGTGCGTAATGTAATCAACAACTACATCCTCGGACATAGCGCCAATGTTTTATCCCTAGTGGCAACAACACAACACAACCTTAGAACTTTCGTCACTCGTCCCGGTGTCAATGCAGGCATGAACCCACCATCGAGCATAAGTACTCCCTCTTGGAGTTAAAAGTAAAAACTTGGCCAGAGCCTCTACTAGAAACGGAGAGCATGCAAGATCATAAACAACACATGTATAATAACTTGATAATTAACATGACATAGTATTCTCTATCCATCGGATCCCGACAAACACAACATATAGAATTACGGATAGATGATCTTGATCATGTTAGGCAGCTCACAAGATCCAACAATGAAGCACAATGAGGAGAAGACAACCATCTAGCTACTGCTATGGACCCATAGTCCAGGGGTAGACTACTCACTCATCACTCCGGAGGCGACCATGGCGGTGTAGAGTCCTCCGGGAGATGATTCCCCTCTCCGGCAGTGTGCCGGAGGCGATCTCCTGGATCCCCCGAGATGGGATCGGCGGCGGCGGCGTCTCAGGAAGGTTTTCCGTATCGTGGCTCTCGGTACTGGGGGTTTCGTCACGGAGGCTTTAAGTAGGCGGAAGGGCAAGTCAAGAGGCGGCACGGGGGGCCCACACCATAGGCCGGCGCGGCCAGGGGTGGGGCCGCGCCGCCCTAGGGTTTGGCCACCCCGTGGCCCCTCTTCGTCTCGTCTTCGGACTTCCGGAAGCTTCGTGGAAAAATAGGCCCCCGGGCTTTGATTTCGTCCAATTCCGAGAATATTTCGTTACTAGGATTTCTGAAACCAAAAACAGCAGAAAACAGCAACTGGCACTTCGGCATCTTGTTAATAGGTTAGTTCCAGAAAATGCACGAATATGACATAAAGTGTGCATAAAACATGTATGTATCATCAATAATATGGCATAGAACATAAGAAATTATCGATACGTCGGAGACGTATCACCGTCCCCAGAGGCTGCCGCCGGCCTGGCGCGGCTGGTGATGGGGGCGGAGGGGATCCACGCGTGATCACCTGGTGCGGCGGTAGGAGGCACGCCTCCGCGCCGGGGGGATGGTCCCGTTCCCTGCCGGTCGATGGCGGTGCGGCCTCTCATCCCGTATTCGCCACGGCCTCGCCGGGCGGGCGGTGATGGGGCGGTGGCGCGGCCCTGGACATGGCGGCGCGGCCTCTCCTCCGTCCCTCGCCGCGGACACGCCGGGCGAGCGATGATGGAGGCGGCGGCGCGGCCCCGGATCCTGGCGATGATGGGGGCGGTGCGGTCCTTTCCTCCTTCCTCGCCTCGGCATCACCGGGCAGGTGGGGATGGGGGCGGATCTCGTGCTCTCCTCCTCAAGGTCTGGGACCACGGCACATGGGCGGCGGCCCTGGATGGCGATGGAGGTGACGGCGTCGACCTGGTGGCAGGTGGCGGGCGTCAGGTGCCGCTGACCGTGGCACCGCGGTGGTGGTCTTCTCTCTCGCCAGGGGAGATTGGCTAGTTGTGTGGCTAGCAGTGGCGGATCTTGCAATCCGTCGCCTAGCTCCCGATGGTGAGGCGCAGCTGCGGGTGAAAGCCGGCCCGGACTTCGGTCATGGCGGATGATGGCGGCGCGTTTCGTCGTTACCTTGTTGAAAGCATGGTCTCTGCAGTCTGTGTTCTTCGCCTGGGCTGCTCCAGGGGAAACCCTAGACCCGGGTCTCCCGGATCGGACGATGGCGGCGCGCAACGCCGTTCTCCCTGTTGGGGGCATCGTTTTTTGGAGCAGACAACAGATGGCGGTGGTGCTGAGGTGGAGCGGTGTGCTTTTGCTGTGTTGACGTCGTCGAGTCACCGCGGCATGGTGCAGTGGTGTCTCGGGACGGATGCAGTGTGATGGACACGCGCAGGATGGTGGTAGAAACTTCTATCGCGTGTGCGTTGGCGTATGCTGAGAGTCTGTTTGATTGGATGTGTTTCTCATCTGCTATTGGGCGGCCTGGGAAGTCATTTGGTTTTTGGATGATATGAGTTGGTGAATTGTCACCCCCTTCATCCCTCTGTAGGTTTAGCGAGGTGACTTCGAGTTTGATGTTTTGTATTGCTATTTTTTACAGGTTTTGAACTTAGGAATATTATACGTATCCTGACATATATATGTTTGCAAAGTTCTCTTTTGATACACCGGCTGGTAGTTCTCCAAAGTAGACACTCGGACAACTGCACGATGTCCGAAGTATACCTGTAGTAACTTATTTGCAGTACAATATATTTTGTAAAACCGAAATACTATCCATTTTAAGTATCTTTTAGTTTGATCTAAAATTAACTTTTATGTGCCCAGTGTACAGTTCGAAATGTGGAAATGTCTATTTTCAACCCTAGACAAATGGTGATTGACTTGGCAAGAACCATGAGCTATGAAACCGTCCATATTAAATGTTGAACTTTCTAACCTTTTTCTAGCTGAGCGTTAGTTTTCGATAGTGATTTCGCATTCAAGGTTTTTGAAATATGTGGAAAGAAACATACTACAGATCAGAAAATGATCATAGACAACATATTAAGTTGGAAAAATCTAACTTAACCTAGAAAGTTAAGTTTACACGGATCTCAAAACAAGAATGAATGACAAGTTAGAAAGTAAGAAATATGATATCTACTACTTTCTAGGTTGTCATTCATTCTTGTTTTGAGATCCGAGTAGTAGTCGTAAAAAGTGGTCCATATGTGCCAGGTTATTCTCCAGGGTGCATGTGTAATTTCAATTTCACCGCCATTATTCTACGTTTACTGGTGGAGGATGCCTTTGAGCTGGAGGTGAGTCAAACCGTGGAACTAAAACATCAGAGCATCTGCACGCAGATATATCATCACTCAGTTGTGAGGCCACAATGCGTCTCCTTTAGACCTTTACAGCAAAAGAAACCTCATTGTTTCCAAATCCTGGCTAGCAGGAGCTAGTGCCTCGGCAAAGCAGCTTCCTAACTAAGCCATGCATGTGAGTGACTAAGCACTAGACTATACACTAACCAGTTATTCTTAACATGCGCGCCTTTGCTTTATTTTCTGGTGGTCAGGTCACTGCGAGCATGTGAATTAAAGAATCAAATCGCTAGCTTGAATGCATTCTGCAGATACGCCTTCCGTGTCGTGACAAAGCTGCTGCTTTTCGGTAGCATCTGTGTGCATCTGAACCTAATACTACTCACTCTGTTCAGACATATAAAACACAAAATTATGCACGTAATCAGTGTTTCAAACTCTGATCATTAATGAAACTATATGGACTAAGCATATTAGAACTATATAATTATAAATTATTTTATGTTATCTATCATTTCTATCTTTAAGCATATTATTAGATAAAAATATAGTGAATCGTGCACTAGGGAGTGGAAGAAGTATCATGCTACAGGACTGCATCGGCTGTTTGTTCAAACAAATGAATATGCTCAAATTTCCATCAACATCAAATGAGTTAAACATTTATATTTTATGTTATCTATCATTTCTATCTTTAAGCATATTATTAGATAAAAATATAGTAAAAATCGTGCACTAGAGACCATACAAAAATCAAAGCTCCTTATATTTCTGAGTGGAAAAAGTATCATGCTACAGGAGTGCATCAGATGTTTAGGTTCAAACAAATGGACATGCTCAAATTTTCATCAGCATCAAATGAGTTTGGACTTCTTCACTAAATTTTGGTATCAGACAACTTTGCATGTCACCAGTTCTTGAAATTAGTTGTATTTAATTTTTGAGCTATTGCTAGGCGGTCAGGTATAAATTGTTATCGATATAATTGCATATTCAATACTATCATAAAAGAAGAAGTCAGCTTAGCTAGGGAAGGGAATATGCAACCATGTCACTTATGTTAAGCCGTTAAGGTACTCACGGACTTCAGTTTGGGTTCTTACTTTCTGAAGAATAAAAACTTAATGTTGGGCTCTTCCACTCTGCTTTCCTTAAAAAATGTTATTATGAAATTATCGGAAAATTCAAGAAAACTCACACTAATTTGAGTACCGTAAGCTCAAAAATATGCTAAAATGTTGTTAGCAAGCTAGCTTTGTATCTCCTTTTTCCACCAATTATGTATAAAATATTCTTAGGTTTATCAAGAAAATGATAATATTTCTGGTTCTACGTCTTGAACACTTTCCTAGTTATGTTTTCATAGATTGTCAGTTTATTTTTTTGAATATGCTTATTAGGGCACCGATGTGTGGGTCTTTTTTAAGATGGAAGGCTCGAATCGATGTGTGGGTGCCCCCCCCCCCATCCCTTGGGTGCACCATGCAAAATATCCTTTGACTAGGTGATGACGCCTTCCGATCGATAGCGAGACGTTAAAGATGAGGTTGTCAGTCTTAGTGCTCCATGATTCCGATCTTTAGTAGATGTTGTGTGTGCATCTATGTGCTACTGTTAGTCTATGTCGTGCTCGTGCTCGTGCTCGCTGTGTCTAAGTGGAAACTTGGGACACAATACCATGGACTCTTTAATTAGTAGAAGTTATCCTTGACTTGGAGTGCGCGAACGCAGCACCGCTTCACACCCCAACCCTAACCTCTCCCGCACCCCACCCTCCGCCGCCGCCGCCGGTAGCACCGCCGGGGCAAAGTCTCTCGGGGCGTGGCGGCGGCGGGGGCCCTTCCTCGTCGCCACGTGGAGAACGGCGGCCGGATCCCCACCTCCTCGATGCATGGCGGAGCAGACGCGCGTGGGATGGGCGACGAGGGCGGCGGCCCTCCACCCGTCGGATGTCCCCTAGCGGACCGGCCGGCGCGGTTGGGATGGGCGGCGCTGCGGTCTCCCTCCTCTCGTCGGCTTCCCGCAGCACTCCGGCAGGGGTTGGTGGTGGGCGGCGGCCAGACCCTCGATCTGCGCCATGCCATCCACTCCCGCCTCTCGTCGATGCGTGGAGGCGATCTCGGGCATCTTCCGCGACACGAGGGCGCCCGGAGCAGCAGCCTTGGGTTTGACGGAGGAGGTGACCTCTTCTTCGCCGGAGAGGGTCGGCCTGCGGTTGGTGGTGGTGGATTTTTGATCTATCATCGCCATCCGGCGGTGAGATGGAGGTGCATGGAAGCCGGTGAGGGTGTTGCCGGTGGAGGGTTGGGTTGGCCAGCCCGGGATGGTCACCGGCGTGGGGGTCCGACCTGAATAAAGGCGGCGGTCCTAGGGAATCTCTTGCGTGAAGAGGAGGACCTACCGGAGGCCTGGACTCGTGATCTGGCCGGAGGGTTGAGTTACGGAAGGCTCCGCCGGCGAATGTAACAGTGTTTTGCCTGGAGTTTGCTGGATCGGAGGTATTCGGTCGTGCGCACCCATGCGTTTATTCCGACCGTTTGGTTCTCGAGGGAGCGGCGCGAAGCTCTTTTCTGTGTTGACATCAAGTGACTATGGATCCATGATGAAAGTCGGAAGAAGAGAATTTCATGAAGGCCGGAGGGGAGGACTAGCTAAGGAGGTTCAAGTCTCCGCGCTGTTGAGGGGCATGCTTGGTGTCCGGGCTTCACAGCAGCGGTATGAAAGTGGGGGCGACAACACATGTGAAGCGCAGAGTCCTACCTTTCAGGGTGAAAACCCAAGGTCTGACCTTAACTGGTTGTGCCTGGCAGTGACCTTGGTGGAGGCATTGTTTTGAGAGTGGGGACTATCTTCAGGGTGAAAACCTAAGATCTTTGATCGGGCGACGACGGTGTTTGAGCATGGTTCCCTTCTTGGAGGCGTCGTTTTTTGGAGAGTCTGCAATTCAGGTGTTGTCATGGCGGTGGATGTATTGCTGTTGTTAGGCCCGAGATACTGTAGCGGGACTTTTGTTTCTTAGTTTTCTTTTCCTTTTTTGGCTGTGTGCATCCGTGGTGCCATTAGGGTGGTGCGTTGTTGCAGGGGCTGGGTGTAATTGGTATCTCTTGATATTAATATATTCCCTTTATCGAAAAAATACCATGGACTCTTTGTTTCAAAAACTCTGTTTCTCAAAAAAATTGCGCTATCTCCAGAGTTCAGATATATGCGTGCATACCTCACCATCTTTCTATCTAATCTAATATCAAATCATAGATAGTACTGCGTGTTACGTTTGGTTTGGTGTGTGTTTCCGGTAACACCACTGGTCGTTGGACGGCAGGCATCGTGCATTCCCAACACTGCCGTCTACATCGACGTCTTTCCGAGATATCATCGTCGCGTCGGTCTCTTAATCTGAGACTGAGCCCATGTCTGATGTCAGTGCGGTCCAGTAACGCAGATAGCCCAGTGGCCAGTGCATGCCTCAATGCGATCAATATTCAATAAGCTGACCGGATGATCGTCATGCCACTGCCGCTCCAGGTTTTGACTTACTCCCTCCATTCCAAAAATATGTTACCTATAAATTTTAGTTGAAGTTAAACTTTGTAAAGTTAGACCAACGATATAGCAAAAGTTATTATTATCCATGATATGAAATATGTATAATATAAAAATATTTCATCGTGATTCTAATAATATTGATTTTATATTATAAAATTGATACATTTTGTTATATAATTGGTTAAACTTTAAAATTTGATTTTCACACAAAATTAATCGCAACATAAAATAGGACGGGGAGAGTACGTTTGTGTTGCCCAAGTCGGATCAAATGGTGGGACCGGTGGAGGAATTGCTAGTCCTAATCAAAATGTTTTTTGTACTCGGTCAAAATGTTTGAATAATTTGAACCGACTAATCCTAATCACATCATTTGCACCGGGCTCTATGTTTGTTTCAGTCATTTTTAAGGAAGGTAAAACATGCAAGACCTCGTGAATAAGCTTCGGAGGCTCTAACCTTCAAGCGCGAGACACTCACCCTCCTTATGCGGCTGCCTCTTTTTCACACCACCAACCTTGTGCCACGACCCATTACAACCAAACCTCCGTCGTCACTCTTCCCTCTACCACCGAATTCCAACAATACATACATTCTTTCTTTCACGTATATGGAGTGTTCAATGTTCGCGAACTTGTCTTTTTGGGGATTTTGCACTAGTATCTGATCATGCATTTAACTAGACTTGGGAAGGGGACACAAACCGGTGCACCACATGTCTTCCCTCGTCGCATCCATGTCTAGGTCCTACGTTGTCACCTCGTTGGTGTCGATGTGACCTCTTTTTTCTCCTCTTCCTCCTCCCTTTCTTCCTTCTCATAGGCTCCTCCACTTGTGTCTCGTTGCACTTAATAGGAGAACATGTAGGTGCCCACATCCTAAGACCAAAATCCAACGTCTTTGCTAGCCTGTAGCTAGCTGATCTTTATCCTTCACATTGTATCCCTCCGATCCGCTGAATCTTGTATATATCCCTTTTTTATGGTATTTTAAGTTGGAGCGAAACACAAGGTGTGCAATGGGAACCATACCTTTTTCTGGCTTGACTGGTGGATTGGAATGGTCCCTCTCTGAGCCAAATATCCCTGATTGTTTAGTTGTTGTGTTGGGCCTTTCATCACGGTGGAAGGGATCCCCTCTCGTAAGGACACCTAGGGGGAGTGGCGCCTTAACTTTCATAGGCAGTTTGGCCTTAACGAATGGGACAACCCATACTGGGAAATCTAGGCCCTTTCGGAGTCGGCACATGAAGACGTGATTTCTTGGTTGTTGGAAGCCTCGGGGGCTTACTTGAAGAGATCCATTCTCCTTAGCCATTCAAACGGTGCGACTGTCACACACTGTAAAGAGGTGTGGTGACAGTGTTCCCTCCGAAAATTGAGATGTTTTTTTTGGACGGCTACCATCCAACAAGCATGTGGCGAAGCGCCATGGACGCTTAAATGGGGCGTACTCCCAATGCGGGCAATTGGCAGACTCCAATCATATCTTCTTTTTTTCGATATGGGAGCATAGCCCCGGCCTCTGCATCAATCGATGCACACAGCCCTTTCATTTATTTAAAAGATGTCCAATCATATCTTCTATTCTTGCTAGCTAGCCAAATTTATTTATGAGGAGTTAGGGGGGGGGGGGATAGCGGACCTCTTTCGAAGGTTACTTTGGTTTACTTTTGCCCCAAATGGTGAACACTTGGAAACATCAGTAATAAACTAACTATCAAAGGAAGATCTTGGGTTAATTTTGTACTCGTGCCTTTGCCATTTTTTGGACTTTTCAGTGGAACCATTCCGTCTTTCTGTCAGCCGATCACTCGGCCTCTCGGAGCCGAAGCTATGGCTGATTGGCTGTCACTCAAGCTCTACCTTTTTGACCCTGGAACGACCGATTGAGCGGGTCTGCGGGTGGGTCATGGTGCATGCGCTGCGCTTGCGGCGCCGTCGAGTTCTTGCCGATGGAGAGAGATAGCCGCGCGCGCGCAAGAATCCAAGAATCCCATTAATGGCCGAGCGCATCTTATATCGTGGACGCACGCACCCATACACGCAAACATCACGCGCGCCTCGCTCGTCTTCATAATCACTGCCGCAATTTGCAGTGTCTCCGTCTTCTCTGCTCTGCTCCCATGGCGATGCCTTCCGTTGGCTATGCCCACCTCTCCCTCGTCGCCACCCTCGCCTTCCTCTTCCTGGTGCTCACCGCCGGCGCGCGCGTGGGGAGCCATCGCGGCGACCTTCCTGCTGGTACTTCGGCGGCGACGATGACCAACAGGCAGTCCTTCGGGACCCTGAGATTCGCGCCCGTCCCTCCGTCGGCCCCGTGGAACGACTACTACTCTTTCGGCCATCAACCACCAGACGGCGGTGTCGGCCGGCGTCGCCCTAAGCGGACATGACGACATTGTCCATCGTCGCGGCCGCCCGGCCGGACGTCGCCTCGCCGGTTTGGGCGTATCTTCCATGAGTGCTTCCGTGCTCTACTGGAAACAGAGATATGAGTTGATGTAAGCGTGTAAAAGCTCTCATCCAGTAGAGAACGGAAGCATTTTCAAGATCTTTTCTTATTGGTTTTGCTAGTTCTCTAAATTAGTGATTGGTTCCAATTGCATCGTGATTTGTGTACATGAGTTGCAAATTGGCTTGTAGTTAAGTTTTATGTGGACAATGCTCAATTTTTTTTAAGTAATAAAGCATCATTTATCAAAAAAAAATACAATTATGACTAACACAAATCATGAAGAAAATTTCACGGTATGTAGACTTCTTTTTAGGTGCATCCCAACTTGTAACCGAAAAAACGTTCAAAATATCCAAAGTAAAAGCAAACACGAAGAAAGACGACACAAATGGTTCAAATAAAACTAGACATGAGAAGGTGCTATCTTGCGATTATGCAACCACCCATATTGGTTGATGAAGTCCTTCGCAGACACCTCTGCAAAGTGGTCACATTTCATCGTGCGCTGAAGCGACTCCATGAACGAAACAAAGTTGTACACCGATACATGATCTGCATAAGAGAACAATCTTTATCATTGAAAACATTGCCTTTCCCACATAGCTATATCGATCATGAGATGGCAATCGCTCCCATCCTCATAAGTAACTTGAACCTAGAATCCATTATGTTTAGCCAATTGCCAAAATATTTGTTACGCTTCGTGACGCATATAAGGTAGAACTTTTCTGATTGACCATATAGATCTAGCAAACGGATACCGGAAGAAAATATGTTTTATTGTCTCGTCTTCATGATAAAAAAAATTATATTTTCGACATCTGTGTCAGTTGGTTTGGCAGGGTTATCTTTAGTATCTTTAGTAAGAATAACAAAGAAACATTGGTTTTCAATGGTATATTCTGTTAAGTAGCGGTTGAACGATTCGATTAACGCTTTGTATATGAAGCTTACCGTGAAAGCACCGTTATTGGTAAGTCCCCAACAGAATTCATCGGACCCATGTAACAGCTGGGACTGAAGCTAACCGCTGAAGCAACTCATTCCAAGATACCTAAGTAGCGGTTGAACGATTCAATTAACGCTTTGTATATGAAGCTTACCGTGAAAGCACCGTTATTGGTAAGTCCCAACAGAATTCATCGGACCCATGTAACAGCTGGGACTGAAGCTAACCGCTGAAGCAACTCATTCCAAGATACCAACCGAGGTCCAATGAGATTACGTCTGAATGTCATAGACCACGGGAAATTTCCTAAACTTATCTAAGGTATCATCTTTATGCCGTACAATATTATACTATAAAGCCAGATATTGTTCTCGAATGGTGGTTGCTCCCAATCATTTATTCTCCCAGAAACTTATCTCAGATCCATCTCTAATTGAGAAAGAATCATATTGAAAAAATGTTTTTTTTGTTGCCATAATGCAAGTTCTAATATCTACAACTATATAGTTACTAAAATCTGCTTTATGATGAATCTAATGAAATTAAATCGGTCCGTATGAAACTGAGACAACTCAATTTGACAAGGCATCAAAATTGCGCAACCAGATGTATATCAAGAGTCCCGATCCGAGAATACCAGTTGCATCTCTTCACCTCTCAATTGTTGCTTTCGCCAGTATGCCAGTACACACCAAACGTACAACAGAAAGATATACCAGAAAGTGAAACACTTCCTGCTTTCTACTATGCCAAATAAAAAAAATACAAGTTATTACATGCCTCAACCACATCCGTGATACTGTTGTGAGGATTACAAGTGGTCAAGCATTTATTTTATTACTAGGGAATACATCTTTGATAATTTAGGATACTAATATACAACAACACATCAGCTACACCTACAACGACTGATCCAAGAAGCAAACAGCGTTTTCACTCAAAGTGTAGACTTTCCCCGGTGTTTGGAAGCAAGTAAAACGTAGTCCAAAGCTTTCTGCTGCTTACTTACCCTTGCCAAGCAAAAAACTTGGTGTCACAGAGCCAACATGAGGGGCATATCAGCAGAATCGCAAGGCATGTTCGAGTTCCTTCTCATCGGCACAGTCATAACCCAACTGGTAAGCGCGAGCTGTTCATATTAATCAAAACATGAATTAGTACTCAATTCGCTGTAAAAAACAACGAACATCTCTATTTTAAGTATACCCTATGACGACATCCCAGAATGGAGCTGCTGTGTCCGATAATTAGAATGTAAAGTAAGCACAACAAATGCATTTGCATTTACATTTCAGGACGAGTATCTCTGCCACTGCCACTACCAGTACTTAGTTGGTCATGCAGTAACATAGGACATAGGAATTGTAACTGTGTAAGCACATTTATAGATAACCAAACAAAAACTGGCCGCAACATTATCTAGTACTTCATAGGCAGAAGCAAGCACTTAAATTTCTAAATAGCACAATTTAGAAATGCCGCAGCTTGATGAGTTATCTCTAGAATCTATTTGAAATGCCCAAAGCTATATTGTTCATAATCTCCCTTAGCAACCCCATAATATTTAAATTTGCTCTTATAATCAAATGCAACATGCATGATTGAAGAAAAAATACTTAGCAAATAAAACTCGAATTAGTACCAAATCGTCCAGATCCCATGAATGGCTCTGCTTCATCAGTCACACCACCTTGCTGCTGATCCTATAATTACAAACAAGCAAGCTTAGTAACAGGTACAAGATCAGAATAGAAATTCAAATAGAACTGAAGAATTGTCGGTATCATCAAGTAACGGTTATAGAGAATTTTTCGCTCTGGCAAGTTCATTCTGGACCCGTCTACCATTGCTAAATATATGTATAGAGAAAGATAAGATATGGCATGCACTGGGACTTACAGTATCACAAGTGTCCCATTCATCATCAGGACACAGAAACCTCTCGAAGCAGTGCCCGGATATAGTACAGACAAGTAACCCACTAGATTGGTCCAAGACAAATTCACGACATGCATCATCGCATACTGCAAACAGAAGAAACAAACCATTTCAGGCATACACAGTTTACATATGACCAGACAGTGTGGGAGGAAATTAGAATATATACCATGCACACGACCAGTCTTCTCACAAATATAAGCATCACCAATCTGGGTGTACAAGCAAGTACTTCCTGAACAAGAATGCCCCTTGACTGCATCATCAGTAAGGCCTCTTCTGCTTTTCCAACTAGACACCTTATCAGCTACTGTCTTATCAAGAATAATCTTGTCGTCGTTGACCTTTAAAATTTAGAAAAGAAAAGGTCAAGTTTTGGCCAGCGAAAAACTCTTCCAGGTATGGAAGTCAACTAAAATATATTTCAATGAAAACTGAACTCACAACACTAGAAATTCAATATACAAACTATCATGGAGCTACATGTTTAAGGAAAAATTTCAGTGTTAAAGATTAGGAGGCAGGGTATCACAGAACTACAGGCTTTTGGTGGGTCTAACTTTAAAACCTTCCTATGCACAGATCAAAATGGTTATGACAAGTTGCCAGCTCACACAAGTAAATAATATTTCACATTTGTACTACAGTACGAAGATAAAGACTATCATTTTGAGAGGCTTGCTTGTTGGCCTGGGATATCGGGGCTATTTGGAATTTAAGTTCACACTAAAAGCTGTATTGTGATTATAAAAGGCCCCTAATTATGTAGGACAATGAAATCGTTCCTTAAATTTGTAATTCCTCCAAATCTCGTGCACTGAACTAGCTTCGTGAAATTTACACATAAATGAAGAGATAGCACAAAAGCATAAAAGTAGTAATTACTTCTGAGGGAAGGGGAGCTTGACTCCTTTTTGCGGCCTGCATCTGGATATAGTACTCTTTGAATTCGGTAGGTGTATATCTGACGAATTCAACCATATCTTCTCTGTCTTGCTGGGATTAGGAACAACAAGATCATTAGCAAATGCATATGTTATAATGTGAAAAAGGAAATATTTAGTTCAAATGACTAGAAAAAATAAAAACTTTAGTTATACACATTCAGCTGCCTGTGTAGTACATGCATCTATTCTGGAGAAGTGTAGTTCAAGTTAAATGGAAAATTTCACATAAAACTAATTGGATATAGCTAATGAACTTTGAAGCAAACTTCCGCTATATGATTGTCAACCCCTCAGTGATGTTAGTTCTCTCTCTCAAAAAAAAAAGAACTGTATTTTAGTTCTCTCTCTGAAAAAAGAAAAAAAGAACTGTATGTTAGTGATGAAAAACAGATGGGGCTACCTGAATGTAGAGGTTCTTCCAAGCGCAGTCCCTGAGTTTAGCGTTAGAGGTGGCATTAGATGACAGGCCCCACCTCATACAATACCTTTGCAAAATGGAAAACAGGTAAAAAAATGTTAGTCTTGAGTAAACTTGCACAGAATGCAAACTTCCATAAAAAGGAGCAATCTTTAGCGAGCTTACAAACGGCGCCAGAGGGTTTCGTCAGATGCAGCGGCGTTCATGAAGCGGCACACGAGGGCGCACGAAATCAGGTCCTCGGAAGAGAGGAACTTGAATATCTGCAGGAACAGCTCCACGGGGATATTCATGAACATGCCCGTGTCGATCTGCGGATGCTCTGCAGGCAAAGCCTTCCCTTTCCCCTTCTCCCTCCTCGCCCTCTTCTGATGCTCATCCTCGCTGCCGCTACCGCTGCCATCTCCGTCCGACTTCCTCTTACCCTTCTTAGCATCATGTATCACCGGCATCTCCTTCTCCTCCTCCTCGCCTTCCTCCTGCTCCTGCAGTCGATTCACAATCACGACACACGGAAATCGAAAAAACAAGGGAGAGATGGGTCGAGCGGAACTTACGTCGAGAGGATCTTCGTCGCTGGATCCGCAGAGGATCTCGAACTCTAAGAAGCTGGCGAGGCCGTCGACGTCGACGTCCTCTTCTTCGTCGCTGCCGCCGGCGCCGGTTTCGCGCTCGCCCTCCCCCTCCAGATCTGGCTGCGCTTCGTCTGGGTCGGAGAGGGGGTCGGGTTCCGGGTCCGGCACCTCGCGCAGCCCCTGCCCGTTGGCCATGGTCGTCATCCTCTCCGCCGTCCGGCTCGCCACCGACGGATCGCCGCTCCTCCCTTACCCTGGAGATATTGGTGCGGTTGGAGGATGCGTGGCGTGAACCACCAGATCGGAGATAGATGGGCCGAATCTCACATGGGCCGAATGTACACAAAGACGACTCGTGAGAATGTGGGCTCTATATTATTGATAAAGTGGGCTCAATGTTCTTGGGATGGGCGCCCGTGTAGTAGACTGGGCTGTTGTCCGCTGCTATTTTTTAAAAAAAATCATATATATTAGGCTAGCAAGCCGCCTCATTAAAAACTTTCCAGTTCCCGTAGGTACCCTGGTAAGGAAAAGAGTGCGTCAGGAACTTGCCGTCGCCATCACACAATAGTTACATCATTCACGAGCTTGCTAAGGATGAATCTAGGGGGTTCATTGACCCAGGTACAAGAACTACCAGAACTAAAAGAAACTTTAGCAAGCTCGTGAGCTACATGGTTTGCTTCCCTATAACAAAATTCTACCGAGACATCTCCAAAGCCACTCCACAAAATAATGCAATCATCATATATGGCGGTTGAGGCTGTAGCTGAAAAACCCCTGCTTCATAGTATCAACCACTTGAACACAATCCGTTTGAATGATGAAGTTGTTCGATCCAATCCTTTGCGCAAGGGTGAGTCCTTCGCGGAACGCATACGCTTCCGCCATATGTGCATCAACTACATGCGGTAAGAACACTTGTGCTGCAGCCACAAAATGACCCATGTATAATCTCTAACAATAACCCTGGCTGCTCCTCTACCACTATCAATATCAAAAGCTGCATCAATATTAATCATAAGCTTCCCTTCCATAGGCCTCTTCCATCCTTCCTTCTTTACTGCTTGTGCTTTTCTAATGGATTTCATATAATTTGTAGTAATAGCAACTATATTCAAAGCTTACCTGGCATTTTCACCATGGGTAATTTGCCTTCTCTCCCACCAAATATATCATCCCGCTGTCAAAACCAATTCAGCAAAACCAATCGTGTTAAGATCTTGGATTCGGCCACCACGCATAATGATATCCTGAATCACAACTTAACCAGACCGGTTTGCCTCAATAAAATCATTTAATTGATCCTTTATACCCAGCTTCCTCCAAACTTCATCCGCTCTAGTGCAATTAATAAGCATATGCTTGATATCCTCACATTGTAGGCTGCAAATGGGGCACCCCCCCCCCTTGGTTGCCAATGTGTCTGTTTGCAAGCACACCACGACAAGGGATAATACCATGTAATACTCTCCATCCAAAGATTTTAATTTTACTAGGGACTTCAAGATTCCAACGTTTTTTCCATACCGGGTTGCTAGCACTCTGGGCAATATTTTGGTTCCTCTCTTTTCTTCCAAAACGGTAATCCCACTGGCGATAGTATGCTGATCTAACTGTGAAGAGACCAATCTTATTATAATGCCATGCTACCAAATCTTCCTGCTCAGGGGTCAATGGAATTTGTAAGATTCTATGAGCATCAATAGGCCAAAAAATTGAATCAATCAACTCCACGCCCCATTGTCCATCGATAGGACTTATCAGATCACTTACATGTTGTAACTGGCTTCCGAGATATTAATTTGGGTACCATCTTCTACCCTCCAAATATAGCCTTTTTTGAAACACTCCAAACCTGCCAATATGCTTTGCCAAGTAAAAGAGCTCCCACTCTTCAGTTTTGCATTCAGTAACCGGCCATCAGGGAAATACTTCGCTCTTAGGACCCTTGCACATAGCGATTCCGATTCGCTCAGTAATCTCCACACCTGTTTAGCCAACATAGATAAGTTAAAACAATGTAAGTCTCTAAAACCCATACCTCCACTATCTTTTGGTATACAAAGTTTCCACCACGCTTTCCAATGCATATATTTTTGCTCTTCCTCATCACCCCACCAGAATTGAGAGATGGCATCAGATATTCCTTTGCAGATATTCTTCGGAATCTTGAAAACCATCATAGCAAAAACTGGTATTGCCTGAGCAATAGCTTTTATTAAAATTTCCTTTCCTCCCAAACTCATCATTTTCTCCTTCCATCCACTAATTCTTGCAATAACTCGATCAACCAAATGTCGAAAGCAATCACTTTTATCCATACCTATCATAGCCGGCAGCCCAAGATATTTGTCATTCAAAGATTCAGTCATAATATTTAAAATTTGGCATACCTCAGCTCTCTCTTCCACCACCGTATTATTACTGAAGAAAATACTTGATTTCTCCTTGTAAGGGTACATTGCCCCTATGTGTGGTTTTGGTAATTAATGACAACCCCTATGGACTAATGTTTTCATTGAGTTTATATGAAGGAATATTCCATAGGTACTACTTGCTCTCCATGTGTTGGATTCAAGTATGGATGCCATGAAGATAAAGATATACCTTGTGTATTGGCATCAAGATCATCGGTATGAAGATATATATGTGATATGATCAAGAAGAAGAAATGAAGATGGAGTTCTTATGTGGAACTCAATATTATCCATGCTCTATCTTAAGTGAGTATGAGAAGATACAAGGTTGAGTTGGGCAAGTTCAAGATGAGCATCTTGAGTAGATCACATGCTTGATGCTTGCCGTCCATTTGGTGATAGTGGACATATGAAGATGTGCTTCAATGAAGCTTTCCCATCATAGTGTATGGGGGAGCATTTGTGAGTATACACGAAGCGACAAATGATCAAGTGATGGGATGCGCAAGGCAAAGGTATGACCTTGATAGGTTTTCCTTTTACCGGTCTCGTGGTGGTTGATGGGAGACCGGATTATAGGATAGATAGCCGCACTATTAAGAGGGGCTTTCGGTTGGGTAACTTGACCACATCGTCTTAGGGAGCTCAATCCTTTGCATACTTTGCATATCCTTATTGCTTCTTGCTGTTTCTCTATGTGAGGTTCTTGAGCTTGTTGCTAGCTTTACAACAATCCCAAGTTCATCGAAAACGGAGTTCGCATGCATCTTCTATTGCGTTTTCGAGGTTGGGTGATTTTACCGGTTATTCATGATATAAGGTTCTATCCTTTTATATTCATGATAAAATCCCCTCCTACAGTTTCTTATGTTTGCACTTTCTATTGGATAGCATTTGTTGTTATCTTTCCAACAAAATTGGTTTCATGTTAATCGGAGTTCGGGAGCAATAGTTATTAAAGAAAAGGTAAAAGAAGAAAACGAAAAAGAAAAGAAAAAGGGGGACGGCTGCCCGGTCTCCGACCGGTCGACCGGGCCACACACCGGCCCACCCGGGACAGCCCCGGTCTCCGACCGGCCAACCGGCCCAGACGCCGGCAGCCCAGCTTGCTCTCCGGTCCGACCGGACTCTAACCGGGCCGCAGCCTTCCCCGGCCCAGGCGCCGGTTTGCTACCGGGCCGCTCGGCGTCCGCTCCGGCCGGACCGGCCTCCTGGCCGGACTGGGCCGCCTCCCCCGCGCGGCCCGCTCTGCTCCGCGCCGCCCGCACTGCTGGGCCGCCTTCCCGCCGCTCAGCCCACGCGGCCGCTGCCCCTGCGCGCCCCCCTGAGCCTTATTCGCCGCCCGGCCGCAGCCACGGGCCCCGCCCGCCTGCCGGGCCGGTCGGACCGGATGGGCCGCCGGCCGCCTCCGCCGCCATTTCCGGCCGGCCGGCCTGGCAGCCGGCTGGGGCGTTTTACTGGCCCGTTTTTCTGCCCGATTTTCTGTCTTTTTCCCCCAACAGCTATTTTTCCCCTTTAGCTATAAATAGGCTTCTTCCACCTTGAGCCAAATTAGTTCTTCCCATTCTCTCTCCTCCATTGCTACCTTTTGAAGAACTTGCTCTTCCCCTTGAATCCTCCAACCATTCTTGCTCATATTTGAGGATTTGAGAGAGGGGATCTAGATCTACACTTCCACCAAACCGTTTCTTCTCTAAGTGAGGGAATCTCTTGGGATCTAGATCTTGGAGTCTTTGGTTGACTTTCCCCTTGTTCTTCCTCTCCAATCTCATCCTAGCATTCGTTGCTTTGGTGGGATTTGAGTGTGAAGGACTTGAACACCTCCGGTGTTCTTGCTTTGCATCATTGCATAGTGTTGTGCTCTCCACCACGATTTGTTCGAGTGAGAGACCGTGAGCTTGTTACTCTTGGAGGGTGACCTCCTAGTTGGCTTGGTGATTGGTGCTCCGGTGATCTCTTCAAGAAGATTGTGAAGAGGCCCGGGCTTCTCCTTCGTGGAGCTTGTGAAGTGGTTGTGGAGCTTGCCATCTCCGGAGCGGAGGAAAAGCTAACCATAAGGAAAGGGCCATTATCCTTCGTGGGTGTGGTTCGGAGAATAGGGTGAGCCTTCGTGGCGCGGGGAATCCTTCGTGGGACCTCCACTCCTCCAAACGTGACGTACCTTGTTGCAAAGCAAGGGAACACGGGAATACATCCTCGTCTCCGCGTGCCTCGGTTATTTCTATACCCGAGCTCTCTTTCCTTGTGATAGCCATCGTGCTTGAAGTATATATATATTGCTATCACTTGTGCTACATATATCTTGTGCCTATCTTGCCTAGCTCTAGTTGCTATTGTTACACTTAGTTGAGCTTAGCATATTTAGGGTTTGTGCTTGTAAACTAAACGATAGTTTAATTCCGCATTCTTACAAGACAAATCCACAAGAGTTTGTAATTGCCTATTCACCCCCCCCCGTCTAGGCGACATCTCGATCTTTCAATTGGTATCAGAGCAAGGTCTCTCCTTGTTTTAGGCTTCACCGCCTTGAGAGTAAAGATGTCGGCTAGTAATTTAGTGCACAATGACACAATTATCTTTGTTGGCACAAATTATCATTTGTGGCGAAATTGCTTGCTTTGTAAACTTCGGACCTCGTGTCCAAACATTGAGCAATTTCTAGATGTAGGTTTTTCTCCTCCGATGGATCCTCAAAATCTATCTTTAGAGGATGAGAAAAACTTACATCTTGAATCTCAAGTATCTAATGAGCTTTTATTCTCCTTGAGACCCGATTTTCGTAGGTTCTTGATATATATAAAGCGAAAGTCGTCTCATGAGATGTGGATCAAGCTTAAGGAAATGTTTGGTGGATCCACTTCTCATTTGGTCGGTGGTGACTCCGAGGAGCTCTCTTCTTCTTCACATCATGAAGAGCTCCAAGTTGCTTCCACCTCCGGCCGTGATGAGTCATCATCTTCTTCCACTTCACCAACGTGTTGCAAGACACAAGGTAATGATATGGTGAGTGGTGAGGGAAATTGCAATGTTGATATTGTGCTCAATAGTGATGATTCTTCATCTCTATCTGTAATAACCCAGAACATAGGAACAACGAAGGGTAGATTTAGAAATGGGATGTGCATTTCATCGCAAAACGGGGGAAATTTTCGCGCCTTATTGCAACTAAACCTAAGAGGGATCGAGGTTCTCTCTCATTTTGCACTTAGGGTTAGGCAATGTGAGTTAGGGAAATTTCGACATGATCTCTTT
>NC_061508.1:75056698-75225347 GCF_022539505.1 Lolium rigidum | reverse complement strand
CAAGTATTGGAGCCACATTTCAACTTATGTGTCCATACAATGTAGTAGCAGTTAATCTAAAACCTGTCTAGACATCAATTGCAAGCAGTGCACAAGTGATAAGTGAATCATCCAAGTGCCTAGATCCATATAATTGCTAGGAACCGAGTCATAATAGCAAGCTAATCAAACTAGATAGCCTTATTTATCAGCAGATATGGAATACAGGGAACCCAACCAAGCAAGAACCTCAGATGAACACTTGAGCAAGCTCAAATTCATCTCTGTAACTACTAGAAATATCAAAATGGCTTGGTACTACAACAAATTCACAGCATATAGATTAGCCAAATCCACGGATTTCGTACAAGCTTGCGAGCGAGCAAGGCATTCCTGCATGTCGTCGGGGTCGGCGGAGAAATTTACCTCGGACGGGTCGGCGGAGTCGGATTCGTCGAAGGTGGGCACGTCGTCGGGGCTGTTGATCTTGAGCCCCACCGCCTTCCTCTCCTGCCTCTCGCGGTTCTTCGATTCTTCTTCTTGCGCCGCCGCTTCGCGCCTCCGTCTCGTGCGCACGCTTCTTGCTCGCCGGTGCAGCCCACCGTCCTCCGGCCCCAAGCGGAGCTCGGATCCGGGGCAGCTCCGCCCGCCGATGAAGCGGCCAACCGGGTTTCCTCAACCGCCGCCTCCTTGCCCTTCCCCTCCTTCCCCTTCCCCTCTCCATGGACGAGCGCGAGCGAGCACGAGAGCGAGCTCGCTGTTCTTGACCTAGGGTTTTTTGCCCGATTTGGGGATTGCTTTTGCTTTGGATAGATGTGCTGTGAAGAGGACAGGGGAGAAAGATATTTATATCTCGGCGGTTCCGTCGTGGCCGCGCGTGGACACGTAGGCGTATAATACATAGAGGTATGGGTCATACGGGCTTGTACGTGGGCTGATACGAACCCAGCCAAACCCGAAGTACACAGGAAATGACGATCATGCCCCCAGACCCGAATCGGTATGAACGAATCCTAACCGTCCACGTGTTTTCGCGGTTTGGCGAGTTTGTGGTGGGTGCGTACGGAAGCAAAAACGGTTGCTATATTATCTCGTTCCTGCAGCCTAGGTGGTTATGATGACGAGTTGATATGGTCGTATACCTTCTAGGATAAAAGACCTTGATCCAACTTCAGCGTGTACGTGTCACCTTCTTTTTCTTTTATATAATGACGACGGCGTGCCAAAGCCAGCCTGAGCCTTTTCATACCAACATGGAAAGGAGCACATTCTCATATTACGATATAATTCCTTGGGCTCAAATTAATTGACGTACCTATATATTATGTCTATAGTACAAGTGTATTTTTGAGTTGCGTCAATTAACTTGGGGAGGAGAGGGAGTAATTGATTCACAAAGGGAGAACACAGAACGTGAGCAGTTCGAGGAGGATCAAAGGCGTTGCACGAAAAAAAAAAACGTACTACGAATCTTTAACAGCAGCATCGTCGCAACATTAACCCCAAAGGAGAACGTCTTGAATGCAACGTCCGGCATCGAGGAGGGGAGGTTCATCGGTGGCATTGAAGGACATGGAGATGTGAACTTATTTTCAAACCTCCGCTCTTAGGGGTCTCCAGCGGCGCGACGCATTTCGGACGTCCAAACGGACGCGTCGTGTCCGTTTGCGTCGGGCCAAATGGTCGAAACCGTCCGGGCGTCCGTTTGCGTCGGGGGTGGCTCCAGCGGCACGACGCTTTTTTTTTTCATTCATACGCCATAATTTACATGATAAAAAGGACATAAAAAAGCCAGAAAGGCGTGCTAAAATACGCGTTGTCTACTGGTCGTCGTTGCTGACGAGGTCAATCAGCTGCGGCGTCGGCCATGGAAGCTCGTACGCCGACGGTGGAGGAGGTACCGCCGCACGGGCAGGAGGCTGTGGCCAGGGATCCCACGCTGGAGCAGCAGGCGGAGCGCGGATGTTGGAACGCGTCGGCGTGGCCGGAGGAGTCGCCGGCCTCCCCTGCGCGAGCGCTGACTCGCGGAGCTGGATTGCGAGCCCGTCCCACAAAGCGAGCTCGTTGAGCTCGTCCTGCTCGCAGTTGGCCAGTGCCATGGCAATGGCATCCTCCTCTGAACTGTCCGGCGGCTAGGTCTCCGGATCCCACGCCGGTCCGCCGTCGTCGTGGTCGTACTGCGGCATGGTCACGTCGCCGTCCTCGTCCTCGTCGCCGTCCTCATCCTCGTCCTCGTGGTCGTTCTCTTCTTCTTCGGCGGCGATCTCGCGCTCGAAGTAGTCTACGTCGGCGAGATAGGCAGCGCGGCGCCGCGCGTCGAACTCCCATGTCCCGAAGGAAATCCAGTTGTAGGAGTTTAGCGCGTACGCCGGATCCTCCCGCAGATCCGGTGGCAAGATCGCTCGGCGGCGGCGCACCTCGTCCTGCCGCTCTCGGCCCTCGCGCGGCAGGGGGGACCGGCACGCGCCGCGAGTTCAGGTACCAGCCCCCTCCCGGCAAGTTCGCGTACGGCCATGGTACCGGCCGGTTTTCCTCCCATAGTTGTCGCGCGAGGTCAACGCGGACGTACCGGCCGACCCGTGCCTTCTTGCCGGAACGCGAGCCGCTAGCCTCCTGCTCGTTCTTCGTCTTCCGGAATGGCCAGCATTTCTTCCCCATGGCGTCGGTGTGGTGGATACTGTGGGATTTTGGCAATGGTTTTGGTCGGGGAAATGAGCGCCGGCAGCGTCCCTTTAAGAGGCTCTGACGCCATCTCGCCTTCAATGGCCTGCCAGTGCAACGCCTAATAGCTGCGCACGCTGGTGGAAGCCGAGGCACGCCATTAACGCGGCCCCTGCAAAGGCTGCAGCGCGCCGCCCAGAAGTAATACCGCGGAAGACGAAGCAGTTGTGCCGCTGCCAGGCGGGCCCGCGCGAGGACTGAGCGGACACTTTGCGCGTCCGCGCAGCGCTCCGCCGAGACGCAAACCTGGCGCATATTTGGGCCAGGTTTGCGTCTCCGCGGACGGCCCGGTCACTTTGCGTCGCCCCGCTGGAGGTGGTGCCAGACGCATTTCCGGTCACGGCGGACACAAACGGTAGCTCAGCGTCTGTTTGCGTCGCGCGGCTGGAGATGCCCTTAGATATTGTAGGTGCTCCTTGTCACTTTGTTTCTCTTAGTCAAACCTAGTTCATGTTGATGGTGGCTACGTCTTGTCTTGTACTCAAAGAGAAGTACTATTGTGTTATTGTTTCAGGTTCAAAAGAGGCAACCACTCAATTAAAATACAGGTCCATACTATAGGTGCAATGTTTATGACCAGCGAAAACTGAATTTGATCAACTGAAAACTAGTTCATGACAAAATTGTGAACATGATCGGTAGGAGCTTGAGCAATCAAATGTGGCACGCCTATACCCAGGATAAAGCCACGTTTTGGTTGTATCCCGGTTTGCCGCTCTAGGTTTAGTCAAAATCAGACAAATATCTAGGAAAAAATATCAACAACTACAATAATTTTTTTGTTGCATTAGAATTATCATAAAGTTTATTTTAAAATTATATGGTGAAACTTCATAAGTTGTGTTGAGTGAGAGAGGTAGCATTTAGTTAGACAACGCAACATGTACAAGATACAGGCTGAGCTTCTTGCCAGGCGAGAAAAGGGGTCAATCGTTAACTAACCAAACCAACACTCAAATGTTCAAACTCCAAAGCATCTCCCGGATATACCAGAATACTATTGTCGGCAGCACAAACTACTTGCTATCACGGTGAGTGATCTGCACGGGTCTAGCACATCGGGATTGTACGTCCAACGAGTCACCGCGCCAGTAAACAATCGTCTTGCTACTGTTGGCAGGGCATGGGAGGCAATCTCGCAGCAGCTGGCCGGTGCGTGTATACTGCGAATGCGATTGGCAGTGGCAGGGCATGGGTTGCAATCTCGCAGCCCTGCACCACGATAACCTAATCAAACTAAGCTAGGCTAGCCATATTTTTAAACAGAAGGCTCGAAAGCCCCGCTTTAAATTAATAAAACCATCAACCGGCCAGGAGTTACAACAGGACGTCACACCACGCACACCACGGCAAGAAAGATACAAGGGTACATGCAGAACGAATTACAACACTGCACTAAGAGCGAGACAAGCTTGCAGAAGTGCAGACCGCCACTGTTCGGCACCAAGGACACCAGCCGGAGGCACGGCGAGGCACTGCCCATAGCAAAATTGTAGTCTTGAATCCGAGGAGAACAGCCAGGACTCCGAGCACCAGAAGCACCAACCTGTTCTCATGCCGAAGAGGGCCCCTGCCCTCTCGCCTGGCTCGAAGGCGTCGAACCATCGGACATGAGAGAAGCTCACCCGAGAGATGCAGAGGTGTTGGGCTCCGGACCCGGCGCCACCCTGGAGAAGACTACCTTGATGAAGAACACACCATACCGGCCACACTACCGAGCACTTGGACACCCACCAGCGACGCGAAATCCGCCGGGAGCACCAGAGGATGGGGCAGAATGCCGTCGACACACACATACGGGCTAGAGATCACCGCAGCTGCTCAAAGAGCGACATTGCCCAAAGCTGAAGCCTTTAGCGCCACCACCCTACCCAAACCTCCCCAGGCGGCGCCTCTAAGAAGGGCACGGCGCAGAAGAGCGTCGCCGCCGCCCAATCAACGAGATTTTGGACTTTCGTCCGGGAGGTGGGGAAAAAGTGAGCAGGAGCCAAGGACAGCAGCTACTACCTCAGAACCGACATGAACCGAAGATCCACGCCGCAGACGCCGCCCGCCGCCGCCTCACATCCCGAGGAGTCGAGGACGCCGGACCGAGGCACCCACCACGATGCCTGCCGCAGGACATCGAGGGGAGACGAAACCAGCGCCCTCGCCGCTCGTCGACCCGACGCATCGGGGCCGCCCACCCGAGGCAGCCCAGATGAGGCCCAAACCTAGGCCCACTGGCCCAGATCTGGGCCCGCCGCCACCACCCATGGCCGCGGGCACGCCGACGCAGGGCCGCGCCAGCCAGCCAGATGCCGCGCCGCCACCCCGCCGGAGAAGCGTCTTCACCACGCCGTGGTCAGGCCACCGCGCCGCCGCGCCAGATGACAAGCACGGCGCCCTCGCCGACCGCGCCAGCCCGCGCCACCACAACCACGCGGGGGAGAGAGATACCCCGCCGCTGCCGGTGCCCCGGGGCTTTGCCCGGCGACGCCCTCTGGCGGCGGCGAGGGAGGGACGGGGGAGGATGGGCCAAAGGTCGGGGGAGGCTAGGGTTTCGCCCTGCGCTCGCGGGAGCGGCAGGACGAAACGGTTTTTCAGGCTAGCCATATAAGTTGCCAACCGGTCCTGCGCGTACTCGAAAGAGGTGATTTTTCCCCAAAAAGCCCGACAGATCTTGGCAGGCAGGGGCAAAGGTTACTTTCTCATATCAGGATGTTACTTGCACGTCGCCACGTTAGTTTGCCGCCGCTGGCCCACCATGTACCGACGGATGGTGAGCCGCCACGAGCTGTTGTTTGGCGGACCCTACCGCTAAGAAGGGATGGTTTGATGGTTCTTTTTGACAATATTTTTGTATGGTGACTTTTTTTAAGAATTCAATGGTCTAGGTGATTTTTTTAGTCTAAATTTTCCACCGCTGGCACTCCAATCCTAGCGGTGGCGTAGGTAGGGCACACCCGCTAGTATGACGAGCAGGGAGGGCATGAGTCGCAGATACGACGCCGGCCCTCTCCATGCACCGTCGACCAGAGACAGGGAGGAAAGGGCAGCGCCGCAACACTGTCCTCCAACCTCCTTGTGATTTTTATTTTTAAAAATTAGATACTCCATGACAGTCGTGACACTATGCCCTCTGTTCGGCTGAATGTGAATCATAACTTTATGGGTTGTGTGATTGCTAATGCTATTTGGTGTTCATTCCTTGGATGGGATCTCATTGAGGTTGCCATGTTTGAACACTTGGTGGATTTCGGAGAACTGTTCGTTTGAACTAGGTATACCACATGTTTGCCACCATGCAGGCACCACCTGGTTCCATGTTTTGTGATTGAAGGATTATCAAAAAGTTTTTTTTTTAATAAAAGTCAACACGAACCGCACTGTTTGCTGCAAAATTGCACTAGCTGGTTGGAACATGCTCGGGATAGCTAACAGATCGCGCCATCTTGCCCCGCGATGAGCATCATACTCAGCAACCTGTATGACATGACAGGATCAGTGGCCTCCTGCTTCCATGACCGTAATTATACTATGGATTATAGCACACAGATCCGTGTGATGGTATTACAACTGCCGCTTTCAGGAAAGCACCTTATCATCTGGATGAACAAACGTAGTTTGGATTAGCAGCAGATGGCCACCTAACCTAACCTCCTCCTGTGTCGCTCTCCCAACAAACAAACTAGATAAACGAAGTGGTTTTAGGGTTGGAAACGTGATTGAAACGTTTTTCTCTCGCATATGGCGATTAGAGGGCGATCTAGGGTTTGACCGCTGCCGCTGTTGGCGGCAGCCGCGTTTCTCCGGTGCCTTGCCAGACTTCGCAGGTTCCTGTACCCATTGAGGGTTTCTGTCCTCCCACGGAACTCTTCCGGCGGTGAGTTTTTGAGGTGGTTTTGTCCAGGATCTGGTGGTTTGTGAGAAGCCGGGTGTTGCTGTCGCTTTTGGCTGCATGCATGCAAGGATCGATCAGTGTTTGAAGAAGTTGCAGGTAGCTTGGTCTACTCTTTTCTGGCGTGGTCTGTTTTCAGTTCAGCGTGGATTGAGGAAGACTACAACAAGGGTTGGTGGTCTATGTGCAGTTTCCGGTTGGTTCTGATTCAATGAATCTACTGAGTTTGAACTGTCGGGGTTGTGGCACTAGTGGAAACATGGCCTTTTGCACCGGTTTTTAAAGGCCATATTCACCGGATGGCCAACCGGTGCAAACCATCCGGTGAAAAAGCCCCCCCCTTTTGCACCGGTTCGCTTACAAACCGGTGCTAAAGGGGTCTCCACGTGGCCGGCTATGGGGCGCTCGGCGGGGGAGCTTTTGCACCGGTTCGTAATACGAACCGGTGCAAAAGGGTTGGGCCGCGGCAGCATTTTAGTGCCCTTCCCTGCCGCGGCAGGGAATTGCACTAAAACGCTGCCGCGGCAGAGACTCTGCCCCATTCGAAATACGGTATAATATTAATGCAGACAATTCAAATATATATATATATATGAAACCATTATATTACATATATCGATCAAAGTGACACACGTTCATGCATATATATATATATATATATGTCTACATCAAATTTGATATTGGATGTCGGCCACATAGTGTTCTCCGTCTGGAGCTATGACTTGCTCAAGTAAGAATCCCGCCAGCTCTTTTTGAATTGCTCGTACACGCTCGGTTGCTAGAAGACCGTTCCGCAACCGTTGGATCTAATAATTTAAAGAAGGTACGGTGGTCAATATATATATGTGTGTGTATGTGAATGAAACAGAAGGTGATAAAATAAAGCCATGAATGTTGTTTACTTACATCAAGTTGTTCCAAAATGTCCCTCTTATGGTGGGTATTCGGCGGATGAACTCGCAAACGTAGAACCCGCATAAATTATTCCCGTCCTCCTGCCTCAAGCACTTTACGAGAACAAAGTTCAATCAAAATAATATATATATAATCAAGGATGATAATAATGGTATTGAAACTAGAATCAAAGAGATGCACGGCCTAGCCAGTAGTACTTACCAGTACATGTTTTATTCGAAGTTCTTTATTCTTTAAACCCGGAGACTTGTTGGTGAACCGTTTCCAAGCCTTGAGGAGGATATCAGCCATGTCCCCCCACGCCTCAAGGGGTTTACTCTTCGAGTCCATGACTTCTACTATCCCGGTGTCGGGTTCAATGACTAGCAGGATATAGTGAAACCTGCGGACACACATATATATGCATAACTCATCAATTACACTTAACACATGGAGTAAGCGAAAAAGATTTAGTGTGTGAAGGCAGTAACACTCACGCGAAGTTGTAAGGAAATAGTATTGCCCTTTTGTATGAGTTTTTCCTTAAGACATATACCAAGTTATTCTCCGTGTCCTTGGGAGAGTGGTCGACAGTATACCCATTCACGGTATATGGGTCAACGAACCCAAGATCATAGATTTGCCCCTTGCGGCATTCGCGGATCTTCATTCTGCATAATACAGTGAGAGTATGGTTATATGCATGCAATGGACGAGCCGCGGTAGAGACTTAATTACATAAATAATACTTACAGATAGTAGGCACTCAGCAGAGATTTGTCGAGGGCGTCTTGGTTGAATAACTGAAATAATTCACAAAATTCGATGATCATCACGTCATTTCGCCCGTAGTGCTCATCTGTGATTGCCACCATGATCCAGTTCTTACCATCCTTACATGCATCCATGTACCAATTATGCGGTCTTCGCAGTTGTGTTGATAGATTAGGCAACTCCTCAGCTCTGACAAGAGGTTGCCCGTACTTGTACTGGTATGCTATTTTGACATCATCACCCTTGAACAAGAATTCTGCATCGATGCGGCTTAAGTACTCAGGAATACTCATACCGGCCGCATCTGCCTCATCTTTGTATAGTTTTACCATCTGCGGATCAAGGCACGCTAGGACATCGGGATACACTTGGAGCGGGGGGCACGAGTTTTTCTGGGTTCCAAGTAGGGGAACTGGTTTCCCTTCTACCTTACTTTTTTCCCACCGATCTCTTGCTAACACATTTGACTTGCGAATAGACCGGTCATAGTTCGATGAAAGACTTGGCTCAGGTTGATGAAGGTTCTTCAGCAGTTTCAACTTCTTTTCCAGAGATATAGTCGGCTCCGGCTCAGCCGGGGCTTTTTCGGTTTCAACATTTGTTGCTTGTCTCTGTTCAGCTACGATCTTGGCATTTTCCTCAACTCGTATAGTCATAAGGTCTCTTGGGAGGAACCTTAGGCACTCTTGGGAGGGGCTCTTGTTTGCGTCTCGGTGATTTGTTACGACTCAGTGTCGTAGCGGTCCGCCTTTTGCTCTTAGACTTGGGCTGCGGCGGCGGTAAAGGCTCACGCGGCGGCGGAGAAGGCTCACGCAGCGGCGGGGAAGGCTCACGCGCCGGCGGGGAAGGCTCACGCGCTGGCGGGGAAGGCTCACGCACTGGAGACGGCTGCATCGGTGGAGAATGCTGCCTCGGTGGAGACCTTGTTGGCGCCTTCCAACCCGGAATCACAATGAATTCCTTTCGCCATAGAACTGTAGTATTCTTGGCTTCTCCCAGCTCTAGCAAATCACCTTCACCGGCAGGGTGGTCAAGCCTCAGCGGCCCATACCCATCCATAACTTGATCCACCCCGGCAACAGCGTAGCCAGGTGGAACCGGATTGAAGTGGTATCTTTGATCGAGTATCGGTGGTAAGACATAGCCGACCGCCGCCTTGAGCGTTAAGTAGCCCATCGTTTGGAAATGTAGCTCACAAGGTGTAGACTCTGTGATAATCCTAGAGGGCAGAGAACCTTCTTTGCTTCGTACGTACTGTCAGGCAATTCGTTATCCTTTGGAAACCTCCTCTTCATTATTTTCAGTAACTTCTCAAATGGCTTGTCACATATACCAGCCTCTCGCCTTCCATTGCAGCAACTCCGAGTGTGGCACCGAGCTTTGTGTTGCCATCTTCGCAATTTGGGTATAACTTCTTTTTGTGATCATCTAACATGCCCTTTAACTTTCGCTTCTCGTTTTCGGTTCCGCATCTCCGTGTGCATCGGCGATGGCCCGACGAAGATCATCATCAACGGGCTCATCCGATGCCTCTTCATCTTGATCACCTCCACCCGCCTCCTCATCTTCATCATGCCCTCGTTGCGGTATCACCGTAGTTAGGGTACATATCATCATCCTCTTCTTCTTCGTCGTCGTCTTCCATCATAACCCCTCTTTCTCCATGTTTGGTCCAACAATTATAGCTGGGCATGAAACCTTTCCAAAGCAGGTGGGAGTGAATGACTTGCCATTCAGGGTATTGCTTTAAGTTCCGGCAATCAACACATGGACAACACATATAACCATCCGCCTGTGGGTTTTCCTCAGCCACACGGAAAAATTCTTTCAGGCCCGAAGTGAACTCGGGCGGACGTCGGTCAACGTACATCCATTGTCGCCGGTTCATCTACATCAAATATTAAGTTTATCAAAAAACCATTACAAAACATCATAATATATATAGTGGATATTAGCACCGTACAAATGAAAGGGTAAAGTTGTTTAACCTTGATCGAGGAGGGAAAGAAAGAGGAGAAAGCTTAAGTGTCGCTCCGGCACATCATCTCATTTTTATTTTGTGTAAAATCAAGCGAAATCACTCTCTTAGACATTTCATCGAGCACCTTGTGTGCATGCCAAAGAAATGCAAGGTAGCACTCAACACACACACCTTCTCCTAGCAAAAATGAAGTGAGTGGGCTATTTGGCCGGGTAGCTGAGCTGAAATAGGGCTGGGGACCTTTAGCACCGGTTCGTGTTACGAACCGGTGCAAATGGTCCATCTTTTGCACCGGTTCGTAACACGAACCGGTGCTAAAGGTTCCTCGGCCGACACGTGCTCGGCGACGAACCTTTTGCACCGGTTTGTGTTACGAACCGGTGCAAAGATAGCTCATTTGCACCGGTTCGTAACACGAACCGGTGCAAAAGGTCTCTCGGCCGGCTGCGCACCACGAACCGGTGCTAATGACCCCTTTTAGCACCGGTTCGTGCCAAATCCGGTGCAAAAGCCATTTGGGGATAAAAACCAAAGCCCTTGTTTCTACTAGTGTGGGCGACCCGAAGCAGTCCAAGAAATTCGCAGCCTTGTGGATTTGTATTGTCCGTCTATGGTCTTCCTTTCGGAGACCAAAATGTCAGATATTCGTTCGCAAGATCTGAAGTGGAGGTTTGGTTTTGATCGAGCTTTTGGTGTGAAGAGTGGGGTGCAAGTGGTGGTTTGGTACTTTTTTGGAATAATGACTCCGATGTCACTTTGAAATCTTTCAGTCGCAATCACATTGATGTGATGGTAAAGAACAGCTTGACAGGACAGAGTGAATGGCGATTTACTGGTTTTTATGGTAATCCCGTGAGATCAGCTAGAGCACGTAGTTGGGAACTAATGCAGTACCTAAGGAGGGAATTTGATACCCCATGGCTGTGTGCAGGGGACTTCAATGAGATCCTATCATCCACAGAACAATTTGGTGGTAATGACCGTGAGGAATGGAAAATGGAAGGTTTTCGTGATGCGGTGGACTACTGCCGGTTCACTGATCTTGGTTTTTCAGGCCTCCCATATACATGGGACAATCGCCAACATGGGCATGCTAATATAAAGGTCAGGTTGGATAGAGCCTTGGGGGATGATAGGTTCCTTGAGTTATTTGACAACTCAAGAGTAACTCATGTACAGACTACAAAGTCTGATCATTGTGCAGTGCTGATCTCGATTGATCGGTCAGAGTGGCTTGATGGCGCTAATTCTGGCAAGCCTTTTCGATTCGAAAATATGTGGATGCGTCACGAGAAGTACCAGGGTGTGGTCCAAGATGGATGGCAGACGGGCAATACTGATCTAGCAACTATTCATGACGCCCTGGGCCATCTCAGATTGAGCCTTACTCAGTGGAGCAGGGAGGAATTTGGATCGGTTAAGAAGCAACTTCGTAGCTTGCGTGAGAAACTTGAGCGGACTAGGGCCACATCTATTCATGCTGGCCCATCACGTGAAGAGAAGAAACTGATGAATAAAATATCAGAAATTCTGTCGAGAGAAGAGACTATGGTGAAACAACGGTCACGAGTTCTCTGGCTTGCCGAGGGTGATCGCAATACTACATACTTCCATGCGAAGGCGAGAGAGCGATCAAGATCAAATAAGATCATTTCGCTGCGTAAAGAGGATGGTACTTATGTCTCCACTCAAGCTGAATTAGAATCCTTGGCTTCTAATTTCTATACTAGTCTTTTCTCAGCCCAGGAAATTACTACGCCAGAAGTAATTACTAATTTTGTACCACAAAAGGTTACAGTGGAGATGAACGAGCAGCTTTGTGCTCCGTTTACAGATTTTGAGATAGAGAAGGCCTTATTTATGATGCATCCAAATAAGTCTCCGGGACCAGATGGATTTACAGCGGGATTTTATATCAAACATTGGGACATTTTGAATAATGATATTTGTTTAGCTATTCAAAAAATTTTGGAGGGAGGAGAAATGCCAGAGATTGTAAATAGTACAGTACTTGTACTTATTCCAAAGGTCAAGCAACCTCAGGAGCTCTCACAATATCGACCCATCGCACTGTGCAATGTTTTATACAAGATCGCCTCTAAGGTCTTGGCTCTCCGGTTAAGGCCGGTCTTGGAGGAAATAATCTCAGAGGAACAAAGCGCTTTTGTGCCTGGTCGACTAATTACAAACAATGTAATAACAGCATACGAGAGCATTCATTATTTGAAAAAGAAGAAGGGTAAAAGTGGAGCTTGTGCAGTAAAATTGGATATGGCAAAAGCGTATGACCGCGTAGAGTGGGTATATCTGCGAGCTATAATGGTGAAACTAGGATTTGCTAAAGGATGGGTTAATCTAGTGATGAAGTGTGTCGAGACCGTTTCCTTCTCGGTTAGGGTGAATGGACACTTCACAGAATACTTTAAACCGACTAGGGGCATACGACAAGGTGATCCGATATCTCCATACCTTTTTCTGTTATGCGCAGAAGGACTTAGCAGTTTACTCAAATATTCTGGGCCCTTGTATCTATCAAGAGGCATACGGGTTGGTGTACATGTACCCTGGCTATCACACCTTTTATTTGCAGATGACTGCCTTGTGTTTATACAAGCATCATCAAATGGAGCTCAAAGATTACAAAATATTCTGGAAGCTTACAGGGTTGGATCGGGACAGTTGGTTAACCGCGCTAAGTCAGCGGTTTTTTCAGTGCCAATTGTACTGATGTGATGAAGCAAGAGGTGCATGATTTTTCTGGCATTGATGCTGAGGCTTTAGTGGAGAAGTACTTAGGGCTTCCCACTGCCCTAGGGCGATCGGTTGATGGCCAGTTTGATCATATTGTGACGAGGATAAAAAAGTTGGTAAATGGATATGTAGCAAAAAACTTAAGTGGAGCAGCCAGAGAGGTGTTGGTGAAAGCTATCTGTCAAGCAATCCCAACATACTCTATGAGTTGCTTTCGGCTTTCAAAGAAGATGTGCAAGAGGATCACTAGTATTGTTTCTAGGTACTCGGTGGGGAGGAGATGAACTTAAAAGAAAGATACACTCGGAGAAAATGGAGTGATATAGCAATTCCAAAGTCAGTTGGAGGTATGGGTTTCAGGGATTTTCAGTTATTTAATCAAGCAATGCTTTCGAAGCAGGGATGGAGGCTGATGACTAAGCCTGAATCGTTGTGTGCGAGAATTCTCAAAGGAAAGTATTTTCACAATGTGGACTTTATGTCAGCAAAGAGTAGGAGGAATTCATCACATGTGTGGCGTGCAATTCTACATGGTAGAGAAGCCCTTAGCAAAGGGTTAATTAAACGAGTGGGGGATGGGACATCAATTCATATTTTTGATGATCCCTGGATACCGGCTAACATGAATGGTCGGCCATTATGTAAGCTCCCTAGAGCTAAAGCAACGATGGTCGATGAACTGATCGACATGGAACAAATGTGCTGGTCTGAGGATAAATTGGAGGAAAATTTCATACATACAGATAAATGTGCTATACGTCAAATACCCTTAGGGAGATTTGCAGAAGATGAGTGGGCATGGACACAGGAAAAAAATGGAGTTTTTTCAGTCCGATCTGCATATAGGTTAATTTCATCCTATCAACAAGCTATACAACCATCGGGTTCAGGAGAGGTTCATAATGCATGTTGGAAGAGACTGTGGAAGCTACCAGTTCCACCGAAAGTCCGATGTTTTTGGTGGAGGGTGATGAAGAGATTTGTCCCTGCTAGACAAATTCTTAAAGAGCGCCATATGGACAAACTTGGCTTTTGTGAAGCATGTGGCGTGCCCGAAGAAACTATCCAGCATGCTATGTTCAGCTGTACATGGGCTAAGAATTTTTGGTCTGAATTGAAGAAATCCATGGGTATCAAAGTTCCAACCTTGCATCCAAGATCATGGGCCATGGACTTAATTGATGGCAGTACACTGTCGAAGGAACAAACCAGTATGGTTCTTTGTGGGTGTTGGGCATCCTGGAGAGAGAGAAACGCTAGAAAACATGGAGAGACCGGTCGGTCGAGCCACCGAATCCGTACGCTGGGTGATGCGGACTACTTTCGACCTCGCTCAAGTTGGGCGAGAAAAGGTGGAAAAGGCTCCAAAAAAAGGGAGCGATGGAAGGCACTCGATGAGGGAGTGCCGAAGATCAATACAGACGCAAGTTTCCTGGAAACTACAATGGCGGGAAGCACTGGCTTCATCGTCCGTGACCACCAGGGCAGAATGATTAGAGGGCAAGCACTATGGTATGACCATGCTGCCAATGCTCTGATTATGGAGCCAATGGCTATCCTTGATGGTGCAAGACATGCTATGGAGAGAAACTATGACCGGGTGATTATTGAGAGTGATTCTCAAATGGCTGTCAACTTATGTAATGCCAACGACCAGAATAGATCAGAACTTATGCCTATATGTCAAGAGATTAGTGAGATTAAGAGGGCTTTTACTAGTTTTAGCATACTTTTTGTTGGGCGTGTGATGTCTACGGGTGCTTCTATTCTTGTAGACAGTGTTGGGCCTCCAAGAGCAGAGGTTTGTAGAACAGCAGCAAGTTTCCCTTAAGTGGATCACCCAAGGTTTATCGAACTCAGGGAGGAAGAGGTCAAAGATATCCCTCTCAAGCAACCCTCCGATCACAATGCAAGAAGTCTCTTGTATCCCCAACACACCTAATACACTTGTCGGATGTATAGGTGCACTAGTTCGGCGAAGAGATAGTGAGATGCAAGTAATATGGATGAGTATGAGTGGTAATAGCAATCTGAATAAAATATGGCAGCGAGTAAACATGCAGCAAAACAAGTAAACAAACGGAGATTCGATGCTTGGAAGCAAGGCCCGGGGATCCTGCTTTCACTAGTGGACACTCTCAACAATGATCACATAATAGAACCACTCTACACCCTCTTGTTGGATGATGAACACCACTAATTGTGTAGGATTACACGAACCCTCAATGCCGGAGTTAACAAGCTCCACAATATTCGATATTCATGTTTAAATAACCTTAGAGTGCAAGATAGATCAACACAATTACACCGAGAACTAACATAGCATGCACACTCGTCACCATCACACTATGAAGGAGGCATAGATCACATCAATACTATCATAGCAACAATTAACTTCATAATCTACAAGAGATTACAATCATAGCCTACGCCAAGTACTACACGATGCACACACTGTCACCTTTACACCGTGCAGGAGGAATAGAGTACTTTAATAACATCACTAGAGTAGCACATAGATAATATTCAACTTGATCACATAAAGAGAGAGATGAACCACATAGCTACAGCGGAGCCCTCAGCCCCGGGGTGAATTACTCCCTCCTCATCATGGAGACAGCGATGGCGGTGAAGATGGTGGTGGAGACGGCGGTGGAGATGACTTCGGGGCAATTCCCCGTCCGGCAGGGTGCCGGAACGGAGACTTTGTCCCCCGAACTGGAGTTTCGCGATGGCGGCGGCTCGGATGGTTTTCTCCGGTTTCGTCGAACCGGGTCGAGGTTTTAGGTCGTGGACGACTAAATAGGCGAAGAGGCGGAGTCGGAGGGGCCACGGGGACCCACACACTAGGGGGCGCGCCCCCCGGGCCGCGCCGCCCGTGGGGTGGGGCCCCCCGGCTCCCCTTCGGCCTTTCTCCGGTGCTCCGGAAGCTTCCGGGAATTATAAGATCTTCGGTGTTGATTTCGTCCGATTCCGAAAATATTTCCTTACTAGGATTTCGAAACCAAAACAGCGAGAAAACAGCAAGCGGCCTTTCGGCATCTCGTCAATAGGTTAGTTCCGGAAAACGCATAAAAACGATATAAAGTGTGAACAAAACATGTAGGTATTGTCATAAAACAAGCATGGAACATCGAAATTATAGATACGTTGGAGACGTATCGGCATCCCTAAGCTTAGTTCCTACTCGTCCTCGAGTAGGTAAACGATAAAAGATAATTTCTGAAGTGACATGCTACCAACATAATCTTGATCATACTATTGTAAAGCATATGAGATGAATGCAGCGATTCAAAGCAATGTTAATGCAATGAGTAAACAATTGAATCATATAGCAAAAACTTTTCATGAATAATACTTTCAAGACAAGCATCAATAAGTCTTGCATAAGAGTTAACTCATAAAGCAATAAATTCAAAGTAAAGACATTGAAGCAACACAATGGAAGATTAAGTTTCAGCGGTTGCTTTCAACTTGTAACATGTATATCTCATGGATAGTTGTCAATGCAAAGTAATATAACAAGTGCAATAAGCAAGTATGTAAGAATCAATGCACAGCTTAACACAAGCTGTTTGCTTCCAAGATAGAGAGAAATGGGTAAACCGACTCAACATAAAAGTAGAAGAATGGCCCTTCGCGAGAGGAAGCATTGATTGCTATATTTGTGCTAGAGCTTTGGTTTTGAAAGCAAGAAACAATTTTGTCAACGGTAGTAATAAAGCATATGTATCATGTAAATTATATCCTACAAGTTGCAAGCCTCATGCATAGTATACTAATAGTGCCCGCACCTTGTCCTAATTAGCTCGGATTACCGGGATTATCATCGCAATACATATGTTTTAACCAGGTGTCACAAAGGGGTACCTCTATGCCGCCTGTACAAAGGTCTAAGGAGAAAGCTCGCATTGGATTTCTCGCTTTTGATTATTCTCAACTTAGACATCCATACCGGGACAACATAGACAACGAGATAATGGACTCCTCTTTAATGCATAAGCATTTAGCAACAATTAATGTTCTCATATGAGATTGAGGATATTTGTCCAAAACTGAAACTTCCACCATGAATCATGGCTTTAGTTAGCGGCTCAATGTTCTTCTCTAACATTATGCATGCTCTAACCATTAAATAAGTGGTAAATCTCCCTTACTTCAGACAAGACGGACATGCATAGCAACTCACATGATATTCAACAAAGAGAGTTGATGGCGTCCCCAGGAACATGGTTATCGCACAACAAGCAACTTAATAAGAAATAAAGTGCATAAGTACATATTCAATACCACAATAGTTTTTAGGCTATTTGTCCCATGAGCTATATATTGTAAAGGTAGAGGATAGAAATTTAAAGGTAGCACTCAAGCAATTTACTTTGTATGGCGGAGAAATACCATGTAGTAGGTAGGTATGGTGGACACAAATGGCATAGTGGTTGGCTCAAGGATTTTGGATGCATGAGAAGTATTCCCTCTCGATACAAGGTTTAGGCTAGCAAGGTTGTTTAGAGCAAACACAGTATGAACCGGTACAACAAAACTCACATAAAAAGACATATTGCAAGCATTATAAGACTCTACACCGTCTTCCTTGTTGTTCAAACCCTTACTAGAAAATATCTAGACCTTAGAGAGACCAATCATGCAAACCAGATTTTAGCAAGCTCTATGTATTTCTTCACTAATAGGTGCAAGGTATATGATGCAAGAGCTTAAACATGAGCACAACAATTGCCAAGTATCACATTATTTAAGACATCATACCAATTACTACATGTAGCATTTCCCGTTTCCAACCATATAACAATTAACGAAGCAGTTTCAACCTTCGCCATGAAAATTAAAACTAAGAACATATATGTTCATATGAACCAGCGGAGCGTGTCTCTCTCCCACACAAGCATTTATTCAAACAAAAACAAAAAACAAAAACAAACAAACGCTCCAAGTAAAGTACATATGATGTGACCGAATAAAAATATAGTTTCAAGAGAAGAAACCTGATAATTTGTCGATGAAGAAGGGGATGCCTTGGGCATCCCCAAGCTTAGATGCTTGAGTCTTCTTGAAATATGCAGGGATGAACCACCGGGCATCCCCAAGCTTAGACTTTTCACTCTTCTTGATCGTAGTATATCATTCTCCTCTCTTGACCCTTGAAAACTTCCTTCACACCAAACTCGAAACAAACTCATTAGAGGGTTAGTGCATAATCAAAAAAACTCACATGTTCAGAGGTGACACAATCATTCTTAACACTTCTGGACATTGCTCAAAGCTACTGGAAGTTAATGGAACAAAGAAATCCATCCCACATAGCAAAAGAGGCAATGCGAAATAAAAGGCAGAATCTGTCAAAACAGAACAGTCCGTAAAGACGAATTTTAAAGAGGCAACAGACTTGCTCAAATGAAAATGCTCAAATTGAATGAAAGTTGCGTACATATCTGTGGATCACTCACGTAAATTGGCATAATTTTCTGAGTTACCTACAGAGAATTCAGTCTAGATTCGTGACAGACAGAAATCTATTTCTGCGCAGTAATCCAAATCTAGTATCAACCTTTCTATCAAAGACTTTACTTGGCACAACAATGCAATAAAATAAGATAAGGAGAGGTTGCTACAGTAGTAACAACTTCCAAGACTCAAATACAAAATAAAAGTACTGTAGCAAAATAAACACATGGGTTATCTCCCAAGAAGTTCTTTTTTATAGGCATTAAAATGGGCTCAACAGTTTTAATGATGCACTCGCAAGAAATAGTATTTGAAGCAAAAGAGAGCATCAAGAGGCAAATTCAAAACAAATTTAAGCCTAATATGCTTCCTATGAAAAGGAATCTTGTACACAAATGAATTCATGAAGAACAAAGTGACAAGCATAAGAGGATAAAACACGAGTAACTTCAAGATTCTCAACATAAAGAGGGGAAACTTAATATTATTAAGATGCATATACCCATGTTTCCCTCTCTCATAATAACTTTTAGTAGCATCATTGATGAAATCCACAATATACCCATCACTTAAAACATTCTTATCATGGTTCATATGCATAGAAGTATCATTAATTTTGGCATAAGAAGAATTCTTCTCATTAATAGTAATTGGAGCAGGATTATTATCAAGAATTTGAACATGGTAAACAAGTCGCATATTAAGGGAATTGTTTTTGAAATCCAATCATAACTATGACAAGTTTCATAAGGATAGTTATAACCTATATCATAGCATTCTTTATAATAATCATTAAAGGTCGGAGGCACGGTGTCATCATAAGAAATAGAATAGTTATCTTTCACAGTCGGTTTATCTGTGACCATACCATCATTGTTATTAGAAGGAGATGTATCAAACACATAATGATCAGTAGCAAAAGGATTTTCAAACACCTCTTCCCCAAGCTTAGAGCTTTCTATATCATTATGGGAGGAAGCATGGATAGCACCGATACTATGGCAATTATTATCATCATCATTTTCAGAATTAGTTTCCCGAGAGATTTGCAATATCAAAAGTAGTGTGCTCATTCAAATCATGATCACTAATGTATGTAAAGGGCATAGGAAGATCATTGTATTCAGATTCATTATCATAATAATCATTAGGAGCAACATACTTACGGTTACCTAGCGTTATCTCATTCACGCGGGGATATGCCGTTACCTCTTTCTCTTTATTCTCCTTCTTCTTCTTCTTCTTCTTCGTTCCCTTCTTCTTCTTCTTCTCCTCCTTCTCCTCGTTCCCTTCTTTAGGAGGAAGAGGCTTGAAGGGTGGCTTGTCCGCATAACCTGATTTACTTTCAGAAACAATAAAATAAACTTGGGAGGATTCCTCCTTTTCATTAATTAGTTCAAAACACACAGCGGTCCTATCATATTTTGGCAAGGTGTCATCTTCTAAAATATTTTGTATGTAAGTATTTGTATGGCTATTATCAATGCAATAAGAAAAACACCCATGCAGGACATCATCAATATCAAGATCATTAATATCTAACAAAGAAATTTTCCTTGATAACTCTTCACGCCACAAAAATAAAGTGAGTTCATCATGCTGATTAGGAGTAATTTCATCATCACAATACAAATTTGCAGCACTCATTGGGTTCAAATTATCATTGGTGGAGCATTGAAAATTAAAATGACCCACTTCATGGCAAACTTCACAAATAAAAGGATAGAGGGCACAAACTTTTTTACCAAGATCATCTTGAGCCCTAGCCCACTTTCTAGTTTTTTCATTAATATGATGGATACAATATTCATCTTTGATTTGATTAATTCCACAAGGTCTATGCATTCCACAAAAATTAACATGCTTATAGGAAATAGCATTCTTAGGAGTTTGAGCATGCTTATTGCAATCATTAACAAAAATTTCATCCTTCATGCAAGCCTCTTTAAAAGGTTCATGATACTTATCAAAATTCTTTTTAGGCAATTCAAAATGAGAAACAAAGGCTTTATAAAGATTTGCAGCAAATTGAGAGTCAAGACCATAAGTAGCACTCATATCTCGAAATTTATCAGTATCCATAAAAGCTTCAATGCATTCATAATCATAATTTATACCTGACTCTTCACCTTTGTTGTTCTCCCATCCTTCAAGCATTCTCCTCAATCCGATCAAGAAGATCCCACCTAGCTTCAACCTCCTTGCTTGTGAAAGATCCCTCCGAACGAGGCATCCGGATAGTCCTTGTGTTGTCCCGAAAGCCTCGCATAAAAATTGTTAACAATAACATTACTGGGGAGCTCATGAATGGGACATTTGAGCATTAGTGACTTCAATCTCCCCCATGCTTGAGAAATACTCTCTCCATCACGAGGATAAAAGTTATAAATATAATTCCTATCAATATGCACTTCATGAGGAGGATAAAATTTAGAATAAAAGAGAGGTACAATTTCCTCCCAACCAAGAGAATGACTATTCTTCAACAATTTATACCAATGCGCCGCTTTACCAGACAGCGAAAAAGAGAATAGCTTCTTCCTCACTTCATCCATAGAGATACCCGCACACTTGAATAACCCGCATAATCCATGCAAAAACAATAAATGATCTCTAGGATGGACAGTTCCATCCCCTTCATAGCGGTTATCAATAACACGTTCAATAATTTTCATGGGTATCTTGAAAGCAAGTACTTGCAGTTGGTGGACAAGCATCATTAGAGTTATCGCATATGGGAGATAAAGCATTATCATAACAAATTTTCTCCCCTAAAGATGGGAAACTAAAAAGATCACAAAAACTAGCTTCCCCAAGCTTAGACTTATCCATAGCATTAGCAGTGATTGCGTTCATACTAATAACATTGCTACTAGCATGCAATTGAGGCTCCATAGGTTCTTTAATTTTCGCATCACACAATTCATGTCTTAACTTAGGAAATAAATTAAAAAGCTCATAGTTGTATTCCATTATGCCTTACTAGTGTAAAACAAGAAACAAAAAGATGCAATTGCAGGATCTAAAGGAAATAGCTTCGAGCACACACACAACGGCGCCAGAAAAGTACTTTACCTGGGACCGGAGTATGAGAGCCTTTTACCTTTCCTCCCCGGCAACGGCGCCATGAAAATAGCTTGATGTCTACGGGTGCTTCTATTCTTGTAGACAAGTGTTGGGCCTCCAAGAGCGAGAGGTTTGTAGAACAGCAGCAAGTTTCCCTTAAGTGGATCACCCAAGGTTTATCGAACTCGGGGAGGAAGAGGTCAAAGATATCCCTCTCAAGCAACCCTGCGATCACAATGCAAGAAGTCTCTTGTGTCCCCAACACACCTAATACACTTGTCGGATGTATAGGTGCACTAGTTCGGTGAAGAGATAGTGAGATGCAAGTAATATGGATGAGTATGAGTGGTAATAGCAATCTGAATAAAATATGGCAGCGAGTAAACATGCAACAAAACGAGTAAACAAACGGAGATTCGATGCTTGGAAGCAAGGCCCGGGGATCCTGCTTTCACTAGTGGACACTCTCAACAATGATCACATAATAGAACCACTCTACACCCTCTTGTTGGATGATGAACACCACTAATTGTGTAGGATTACACGAACCCTCAATGCCGGAGTTAACAAGCTCCACAATATTCGATATTCATGTTTAAATAACCTTAGAGTGCAAGATAGATCAACACAATTACACCGAGAACTAACATAGCATGCACACTGTCACCATCACACTATGAAGGAGGCATAGATCACATCAATACTATCATAGAAATAATTAACTTCATAATCTACAAGAGATTACAATCATAGCCTACGCCAAGTACTACACGATGCACACACTGTCACCTTTACACCGTGCAGGAGGAATAGAGTACTTTAATAACATCACTAGAGTAGCACATAGATAATATTCAACTTGATCACATAAAGAGAGAGATGAACCACATAGCTACAGCGGAGCCCTCAGCCCCGGGGGTAAATTACTCCCTCCTCATCATGGAGACAGCGATGGCGGTGAAGATGGTGGTGGAGACGGCGGTGGAGATGACTTCGGGGGCAATTCCCCGTCCCGGCAGGGTGCCGGAACAGAGACTTCTGTCCCCCGAATTGGAGTTTCGCGATGGCGGCGGCTCTGGATGGTTTTCTCTGGTTTCGTCGAACTGGGTCGAGGTTTTAGGTCAGGGACGACTAAATAGGCGAAGAGGCGGAGTCGGAGGGGCCACGGGGGACCCACACACTAGGGGGCGCCCCCCGGGCCGCGCCTCCCTGTGGGGTGGGGCCCCCCGGCTCCCCTCGGCCTTTCTCCGGTGCTCCGGAAGCTTCCGGGAATTATAAGATCTTCGGTGTTGATTTCGTCCGATTCGAAAATATTTCCTTACTAGGATTTCCGAAACCAAAAACAGCAGAAAACGAGCAACCGGCCTTTCGGCATCTCGTCAATAGGTTAGTTCCAGAAAACGCATAAAAACGATATAAAGTGTGAACAAAACATGTAGGTATTGTCATAAAACAAGCATGGAACATCAGAAATTATAGATACGTTGGAGACGTATCAGCGTGCTGCAAATAAAGCTGCCCATTTATGTGCTAAACGAGCTAGTTTTGATAGGAGGAGATGTCTGTGGATCAACTATAACCCAGATTTTCTCGTTGATACTCTTCGGAGTGATTGTAATCCTGTCGATTAATCAATAAAGCTCTCTAAATTCGCAAAAAAAAAGTGGTTTTAGGGTTTTGCGTGGGGTAAACAGCCCTCACGTCTTTCCACTATATATAAGGATCAGTACAGGTACAATACACGTATACACATATTTGTACAATAGGCTAGACTACTTAACACTCCTCCTCAATCTAAACCTCTGCTAACTAGGTTAAGATTGTTCTTTAATCTGTCTAGCATCTGTCTTGTGGCCGGTTTAGTAAACACATCGGCCAGCTGATCATTAGTGGAAATAAACCTGACATCCAATAGGCCCGCTGCAACTCGTTCACGCACAAAGTGAAAGTTTACCTCAATGTGTTTCATGCGAGCATGGAAAACTGGATTAGCGGTCAGGTATGTAGCCCCAAGATTATCGCACCATAATATGGGAGGACGCTGCTGAGTTACGCCAAGCTCTCTAAGAAGTGAATCAACCCACAATGCTTCAGCAGCGCCGTTTGCCAAGGCTTTGTACTCTTCCTCGGTGCTGGACCTCGAAACTGTTGATTGTTTCTTCGAACTCCACGAGATAATGTTCGAACCAACAAACACGGCGAATCCGCTCGTGCTACGGCGATCATCCACACAGCCAGCCCAATCTGCATTAGTAAAAATACTAATGATGGATGATGGAGATCTCCGAATCTGCAAGCCAACTTGGAGAGTCCCTTTGACATATCGCAAAATTCGCTTCACTGCTTCCCAATGAGCGTCAGTAGGCTGAGATAGATACTGACACACCTTATTCACAGCAAATGAAATATTTGGGCATGTCAAGGTCAGATACTGTAAGCCTCCCACAACATTGCGGTACCTGAAAGCATCATTAGTACTAAGAGCAGTACCTGTATCACGAGCTAACCTCTCTGATGTCATCAGAGGAGTAGGAGCTGAATTACAATTCTCCATATTGACTCGATGAAGAAGGTCAAGTGCATACTTCCGCTGAGTCAATGTCATGCCCCCTGAATTGTAAGATGCTTCTAATCCAAGAAAATAATCCAGCTTGCCCATATCCTTAATGGGAAACGAAGCAGCAAGAGCATGTACCAAGCGATCCACCGCCTCAGATGTAGAGCCAGAGATAACAATGTCGTCAACATAAACCAACATGTAAATCTCAACACCATCTCGAGAGAAGATAAACAGAGATGTATCGGCCTTGGACGCCGAAAACCCAAGCTCATACAGACGCTGACTCAGACGAGCATACTAGGCACGTGGCGACTGCTTCAGACCATAAAGAGACCTATGGAGCTTGCATACATGTGAAGGGTATCGTGCATCCTCAAAACCGGGGGGCTGCTGCATATAAACATCTTCATTCATAAAACCATGAAGAAAGGCATTGCTAACATCAACTTGATGAAGACACCAGCCGCGAGATACTGCAAGAGAGAGCACAAGTCGGACTGTCGCGGGCTTCACAACCGGACTAAAAGTGTCACCATAGTCGATGCCATGTTGCTGAGTGAAACCTCGCGCGACCAAACGAGCCTTGTGTTTGTCAATGCTACCATCATGACGGTGTTTAGTTTTAAAAATCCACTTACTGCCAACAATGTTAACTCCAGGAGGGCGTGGGACCAATTTCCACGTGCCTGTCTGTGTGAGTGCAGCGAACTCATCTGCCATGGCTGCAGACCAGGCAGGCTCCTCCAATGCTTCCCGGTGAGATGATGGTGCAGCAAAAAATGCTCGTCGACGTGGATCATAACGAACCATTCCATCGGTGTAAACCTTCTCTGTCCTGGTGTGATCGCGCGCACGTGTCACCATAGCATGCGTGGAACCAGTGGGAGGGGCAGCCGAAGGTGCCGCGGCCAATGTATCGGCAGGAGGCAGCACGGACTGCCCCGATGCCATCGGCGGTGCAGGGGCGATGGGAGCCGTGCTGGGGACAGTAGAAGCTGGGCCGGCCCCAGGCGGGGGCGAGGCAGAAGCCGCGCGTGGTGTGCCCTGCATGGCCTTGCCATGCACGTCGATCGGCGACGCTGGCGAGGCGGCTCTTGGCGACGCAGGAGTGGCGTCGACTGCAGGACCTGGCACCTGAGAACAAATGGCATCTGAAACAGGAGCATTAGTGGACAAAAGGGTTAGGTCATAATTTCGTATTGGCGTAACCGGTTCATCGGAGGGGAATGTGATGGATTGCTCTAAAGTGGAAACATCAACAGAGACTCCGGGTGTGGCGAAGGGAAACACTGATTCATCAAACACTACATCACGAGAAATATAGATGCGCCCCGTCGATTTATCCAAGCACTTGTACCCTTTGTGCATCGGGCTGTACCCGAGAAAGACACACATCCTAGATTGAAAATCTAGTTTATGGGAGTTGTATTTGCGGAGACTTGGCCAACATGCGCATCCAAAGATGCGAAGAGAAGAATAGTTTGGCTGAACTTGGAGGAGTCGGAACATGGGCGTCTCATTCTTAAGAACGGGTGTAGGCATACGATTTATAAGGTAGCACGCCGTAAGGAAGGCTTCATCCCAATAGTGGAGAGGAAGTGAAGAATGAGCGAGCAGGGCAAGGCCTGTTTCCACTAGATGACGGTGTCTACGCTCCGCAATACCGTTCTACTGAGATGTGTGTGGACAGGAAACACGGTGAGAGATCCCCGTGCGCTGAAAATACTGGTGAAGGCGATGGTACTCACCTCCCCAATCAGATTGTACAACTTTAATTTTGGCATTCAAAAGACGCTCAACATGAGCCTGGAAAGCATAAAAAATCTACTCAACATCAGACTTGTTTTTAAGAAGATAAATCCAGCAGAATCGTGAATAGTCATCGACAAAGCTAACATAATACTTGTACCCCCCTGAAGAAGCACGCGCTGGACCCCAAACATCAGCGTGTATCAACTCAAGAGGCATAGTAGTAACATGAGATGCCAAAGAATAAGGCAACTGATGACTTTTAGCACGCTGACAAGCATCACACATAAGAGATAAATTGTCTGACGATGAACAGGGGAGTTCATTTGTTCTAATGATGGATTGAACTACATTATTGGATGGATGACCGAGGCGTTGGTGCCACTGTGATGGGGTGACCTTGACACTAGCGAAGGCATGGCGAGTGGAGGCTGACATCGCTTTGGCGAATGTAATAGGATAGAGCCCTCCATGACTTCTACCTTGCAGGGCGATTCTCCTCGTGACCTTGTCCTTTACAAAGAAAGCATGACGGTGAAATTCAACGAACACGTCATTATCGGAAACAAGGAGAAAAACGGAAAGGAGATTCTTGCTAATGTAAGGGACATGGAGAATGTTTTTAAGATGAAGTGATGAAACAGCTAGATTCGAATAGCCAATATGCGAAATTGACAAACCTGAGCCATTTGCCACTTGCACTTGATCCTTGCCACCATATCGTTCATAGAACTGAAGACGCTCAAGTTCACTCGTCAGGTGGTCCGTGGCGCCGCTGTCCAGGTGCCACTGAGGATTGCCGCCACCACTAGTCGAGGCTGCGTTGCCGGAGCGCTGGTTGGTGAAGTTGTTGTTGGCGCGCTGGTCCTCCGCAGCACGACGGCAATCGGCGGCAAGGTGCCCCAATAGCCGCAATAGTCACAGCGTGGACGCCAGCGCTGGCGTCCTCCTCCTCCGTTGCGGCCACCTCCGCCGCGACCACTGGCGCGACCGTTGCGGCCACCGCCGCCATTCCCGCCTCCACGGTTGTCGAAGGTGTTGCCGCCTCCATAGGCGTTGTGACCCCCGTAGGGGTTGTGCCCCTCGTAGGGGTTGCCACCTTGATACGTCCAAAACGTATCTACTTTCCCGAACACTTTTGCTATTGTTTTGCCTCTAATTTGTGTATTTTGGATGCAACTAACACGGACTAACGCTGTTTTCAGCAGAACTGTTCTGGTGTCTCGTTTTTGTGTAGAAATCCAACTTTCAGGAAAATCCTCGGAATTTATACGAAAGGTCCTATTTTTCCAGAAGACTCACGGAGCCAGAAGGGCAAGTCAGGTGGAGGCCCGAGGGCCCCACACCCTAGGGCGGCGCGGCCCAGGAGGGGGGCGCGTGGCCCTAGCGTGTGCCCCCTCGGCCGGCCTCTGACGCCCTCCTTCGGTCTACTTATCGGCCTCGACCAAAAAACGCACGGGGAGAAGTCGAAGTCGCCAGAAACCCTACAGAACGCCGCCACATCGCGAAACTCCATCTCGGGAGCCAGAAGTCTCCGTTCTGGCACTCCGCCGGGACGGGGAATTGGAGGAGATCATCGCCATCATCACCACCGACGCCTCTCCATCGACCAGCCATGTTTCCCCCATCCATGTGTGAGTAATTCCCCCGCTGTAGGCTGAAGGGGATGGTAGGGATTGGATGAGATTGGTCATGTAATAGTGTAAGATTGTTAGGGCATAGTGCCTAGTGTCCGTAATTGGTACTTTGATGATATTGTTGCAACTTGTTATGCTTAATGCTTGTCACTAGGGCTCGAGTGCCATGATCTCAGATTTGAACATGTTATTATTTCATCATGATATTCATTGTTTATGGTCTTACCTGCAAGTTGTATACACATGTCGCTGTCCGGAACCAATGGCCCCGAAGTGACAGAAATCGGGACAACCGGAGGGGATGGTAGTGATGTGAGGATCACATGTGTTCACGGAGTGTTAATGCTTTGTTCCGGTACTCTATTAAAAGGAGTACCTTAATATCCAGTAGATTCCCTTGAGGCCCGGCTACCACCGGCTGGTAGGACAAAAGATGTTGTGCAAGTTTCTCATTGCGAGCACGTACGACTATAATTGGAACACATGCCTATTGATTGCTTTGTACTTAGACACCGTTTTATTATTATCTGCAAATGCCCTGCTTGATTGTTACATGAGTTTCTCTCATCCATGCAACGCCCGTTATCCGTCCCCGTGCCTACGTATTTTAATCCTGCTCGTTTACTATAATCACCGCCGCTGTCTCTGTTACTCGTCGCTATTATTTCACTATCTACTACTGCTATAAAACTGTTACTATCGATAAACTCTTGCGAGCAAGTCTGTTTCCGAGTGCAGCTGAATTGACAACTCCGCTGTTAAGGCTTTCAAGTATTCTTTGTCTCCCCTTGTGTCGAATCAATAAATTGGGTTTTACTACCCGCGAAGACTGCCGCGATCCCCTATACTTGTGGGTCATCAAGATCTGTTTTCAGGCGCCGTTGTCGGGGAGCATAGCTTTATTTGGAAGTTCACTTGGATTGATATTGTTCGCTGCAAATTCTCCATCATGGGTAAAACTCGCGATCCTAAAGTCGCCATATTACCATCCACTACAAGAAAAGGTACAACTCGAGTACCTCTCGCTGCTCTTGATTCACCATCTCGTGATTGATAAACTTGTTTCACCGCCACAAGCTTCACTTGCCGGTAGTTCTGCTGAATCCGAAAACTCTTATGATATTGATAATGTCTCCGATGTGCTTGATGATAGTGGTTCATTGGGATCCTTTCTAGATGCTACAATTGCTAGGTCTAGACAAATTGAAAATACCGGAACTCCTAATGCTACTACACCCGTTAATTCACCCGAACTTGATTATTCTAGTGATGATCCCGATGAAGATTATGTGGAGCTTAATGATGATTTTATTAATAGATGCAATGCTACTCGCCGATGCAAGTAAAATTAAAAAGTTTCTCAAACAATATACTCGTTAGACATAAGTTATCTCCTGATCCTAAATTTGCCACATCTCCTATATGCATTAAGGATAAAGATTATGATTTTTCTCTTGATTTATCTCATATAGCTATTGTAGAGAAAGCACCCTTTTGTGGTACTGAAAAAAAAGTGTTGTAGAACACATGATTGAACTTTCTTCTATGAGTAGCTTGTTTTCTGATGATATCAAGATGCGTACTTATTTTGTCGCTAAAATTTTTCCTTTCTCATTAAAGGATGATGCTAAAACTTGGTATAATAATTTGCCTCCTGGTTCTATTAAAAGTCCAACTTATTTGCGTGATGTTTTCTTTCGAAAATACTTTCCTCGCTAGTGCTCAACATGTTGCTTTACGTAAAATTTATAGATTTGACCAGGGAGATGAAGAGAAATTGCCCGAGGCTTGGGCAAGATTTTGTTCTCTTATCAGAGCTCGACCTGGACATGATTTAGAAAAGAATGATTTACTTGATATATTTTATAGTGGACTAACCATTGAGTCTAGGGCATACCTGGATAGTTGTGCTGGTTGTGTTTTCAGGAAAAGAACTCCAGATGAAGCTGAAGAATTATTGGCTAAAATAGGCCGGAATCATGATGATTGGACTACGCCTGAATCAACTCCAACGCCAATATTGAAGAAGATGGGTTTAATTAAATTGAATGATGAAGATATGAGGGAAGCCAAGAAGTCTCTCAAGGAGAAAGGTATTAAATCCGAAGATGTGAAGAATCTACCTCCCATAGAAGATATATGTGAGATAATTCCCCCTTCATCCATGATTGAGGTAAACTCCCTTCAGCGCTTTACTAGGGAAGATATTCCGTATTCAAAACCTCCTGCGCAATGTTTAGATGAGTTTGATAATTATATTGTTAAGCAAGAAAATTTTAATATGAGAGTAGAGAATCACTTAATGGAAAATTCTCGAGCTATTGGTGAATTGCATGGTATTGTAGAGAGAACCTCCAATGATGTTAAGATGCTTGTTAAACATTTTCAAATGGTTCAAACTCAAATTGATCAACTCACTAAAGTGCAAAATGACTTATTAAAAAATAATTCTAAAGAGAAACATGCTTATGAAGTAACAACTAGAGGTGGTGTCTCTACCCAGGATCCTCTATATCCTGAAGGGCATCCCAAAAGAATTGAACAAGATTCTCAACGCATTGAACCTAGTGCTCCATCTAAGAAAAAGAAAAAGAAACATAAAAATGTTGTAGAATCCTCTGAACCTGTTAATGATCCTAATAGTATTTCCATTTCCGATGCTGAAACTGAAAGTGGTAATGAACATGATAATAATAATAATGGTAATGATAAGAATGATGTTTCTGATAAAGAAGAAGTTGAAGATGAACTCGAAAAGCAAGATAAAAATAAAAAGTATACTAAAGAAGATTTTATTGCTAAGAAACATGGTAATGAAAGGGAACCTTGGGTGCAAAAGCAAATGCCTTTTCCTGCTAAGAAACTAAAATCAAAGGAAGAAGAACACTATAACAAATTTTGTGATTGGATGAAACCTTTATTCTTGCAAATCCCTTTGACTGATGCTATTAAATTGCCTCCTTATTCAAAGTATATGAAAGATATTGTTACTAACAAAAGGAAAATCCCCAATGAGGAAATTTCCACTATGCTTGCTAATTACTCCTTCAATGGCAAAGTTCCAAAGAAGTTGGGCGACCCAGGTATACCTACTATTCCTTGTTCTATTAAGAATAATTATGTTAAAACTGCTCTATGTGACTTGGGAGCCGGTGTTAGTGTTATGCCTTTTTCTCTTTATAAGAGACTTTACTTAGATAAGTTGATACCTACCGATATATCTTTGCAAATGGCTGATAAATCTACTGCTATTCCTGTTGGTATATGTGAGGATGTTCCTGTTCAAGTTACTAATAACTGCTTGATATTAACTGATTTTGTTGTGTTGGAAATGCCTGAAGATGATAATATGTCTATTATTCTTGGGAGACCTTTTTTTAACACCGCAGGGGCTGTTATTAATTGCAATAAAGGAAAGGTTACTTTCAATGTTGATGATAGGGAGCATACCGTTTATTTTCCCAAGAGGATTGAGAAAGCGTGTGGAGTTAATACAATTTCTAATGTGAGAACTATCAAAGTGGGAACTATTGATTGTCCTATATATGAGCCTAAAGAAGAATATCAAACTCTTATGATTGGATCCATATCAATACAATTCAAGGTAACATGATTGATTTGAGGTTTATTTCTTCTTATGCTATGTAAAATTTATTTGGTGGCAAGACTTGATCAACCTTGTTAACAAATACTTTTTATATGCATAGAGGAGGTAAACAACATCTCTTTCTTCCTCCACTTGTTCTACTTGTTGTAGCACTTTTATTTTGCAAAGTTCTTTAGTTAATTGGAGATTTCAAAAATTTTCCTGCCCAGTAATAATAAACTTAATACCCAGAAATGTGCATTTTTCAAAGTTTTCAAAAATTCACAAAAATTATACCGTTGGTCCTATTTTTCGACAATGCACCTGGGAGCACCTGGGGATGACCAGTGGGGCACCCCAGGGTGGCACCCCACAGGCCGGCGCGGCCAGCAAGGGGGGCGCGCCACCCTGGTGTGTGGGTCCCCCTTTGCCCCACTTCAGCATCTCTTCCTCCCACATTCTTCTCTTTCCCAAAAAAACTCGCACCAGGTTCCTCTCACTCGCGTTTTTGCTCAAGAACTCCAGATTTCTCGATCTCTTTGCTCAGCCCAGATTTCTGTCTGAAATTTGGCACATTTGCTCTTCGGTATGTGACTCCTCCGATTATCCAAGTAGAATTTTGTTTGGTTGAGTATATCTTGAATATTTTGCTGCTGTAGGTGACAAGGGATTAACTTGTCAATGCCTACAGATTGTAGACTTGGGTTTAGTTGGATGTAGAGGGCAAGTAGATCTCGAAGGTTTCAGCCAAAAAGTACTCGACGAATATGAAAACTAGGGTTTGTAAACAATGATTCGATGATCTCTGCGTCCCTCGACTCCCCCTTATATAGGAGGCGGAGCCGAGGGATTCGTGCTGTACAAGTTACAAAGTCCGGGAAGGTTTCTAACTCATCCCGTAAATTTATAAACAAGACTTCCTATTACAACTCTAGCTTTCCTTAATAATATCTTGGGCTTCCGAATCTTCTTATTCTTCGGGTAATGGGCCTTTAATAAACCCCGGGTACTATCTTCGGCAGGCCCATTTGGGATGCCTATGTCAGTAGCCCCCGAGATTTTGCTTGAATCGTAGAGTCAGGGAAAATCTCCACTGTTTATTTTTACTCGACAACTTATACTTTTCTGTATTTGTTCATATAAATTTCTATATTGTACAGGGATAATGGTAGTTGGGGCTAGTTCACTCGACGGATCGGGTACTAGTTAACCGCTCTAGTGGCAATCCGCAAAAACCTACTTCAAAATCACGTCCCCGGACATGATTTCGGGATACCGGTGTAAACTTCGACAGGTGCCGCTTAAGGTCTTACCATTCCGTCGAGTCCCAGTCATATTTATCGGGTACCTAACGCGTCCGTTAGGATTTTTCTTCGTATCCGTTGATACGGATAAAAGTAGCAAACCGACGTCGGAGATGGCGCCACACCGCACGTAACGGATCCGGGGTCTTACCTTCGCAAATATTGCGGCATTCAGAGATATTTTTCGCAACTTCGGCGCTCTGAGAATTTATTGTCGAGTGCTTATTCGGCTGTTGGAATAGCACACTTTATTGAGTCAACGGATGACTTATATTGCTTTCCCGATGGGAGTATATGCAGAGTTATTTGTATAACTCGAAATATATTTACTTCCTGTTTCTTCTTCTTCTCTTTTTTTTGTTTTTTTTTCTTTTTTATAAATTCATCGGGCACGCGAACAGCGTTCCCGATGGGAGTAGCCCCCGAGGCTACAGCCAAGAACTTGTGCTTGGTTGTAGGCTCCACGCCTTATGCCGCCATATTCTCTTTCTTTGCCGAAGTTTTATAATTTCTCGGGTGCGCGAACAGCGCTCCTGATGGGAGTAGCCCCCGAGGCTATGAACAAATATTTGTATTTGATCATAGGCTCACACCATTTATATTTTGTCTTTCTTGATCTTTTCATTTTTCCAAAGTAGCCCCTGAGCATTTGATCAAAAACTTGTATTTGATCAAAGACTCTCCAATATTTTTGCTTGTCGCCTTTTGATGCAGCTGTTGAGTCGAACTTTTCTTTCTGCCAAGGTGACGTTATTGCTGACGATAGCCACGATTGTAAGTCGAAAAATCGCGAGAAATTTCTCTCCTGCTGCCTTGCGGGCCCAATTGATCCACTATGTTGACACGTCGTGCAAGTGGGGGACACACGTCCTCCGCTTTTTCTGGCGCACGGACCGTAACTTCCCCAACGTTGAATTACTTTTTAACCTTGCTGCCACGTGGCTATCATCTGCCACGCATTTTCCTTATCCAACGGTTCGTCGGTTCGCCGCACCCCTATACAAGATCATCTTCCTCCTCCTTGAGCACTTCCGCTCGCGCCGCCTTCATTCTCTCATCTGCAAATTTCCTCCTGCGATCCACAACCTCTTAAGCTCCTCGCATCCAAGCCGCAAACCCCGCGCCATTGTTGATGCCACCGCGTCGATTGACAAGGCACAGCACGCCGGAATCCTCCATGGCCGCCGCGGATCTTGGGTCGGCGGAGTGGGAAAGATCGAAAATTTCCACTCAAGACATCAACTTGCTGAAGAAGCTGGGGATCAGCAAGAAACCCAAGGCATTGTGCTTCCCCAGTGAGGAGAGCTACCCAACCCCTCCAATGGGGTACCGGGTAAGTTTTGTTGATCACCTCATCCGCGGTCTGTCTACCCCCATTCATCCTTTTCTCCGTGGACTGCTTTTTGTCCACGGTTTGCAACTCCACCACCTTACGCCAAACTCCATTCTTCACATTTCCATTTTTATCACTCTTTGCGAGGCCTTCCTTGGCATCCAGCCTAACTGGGCGCTATGGAAGCGCATTTTCTTCTGCCGCCGTAATGGCTCGCCCAATGTCGCCTATAATATAGGTGGCGTTGTAATTTTTGTTCGTCCCACTGTTGACTACTTTGATGTCAAGCTTCCTGACTCCGTTCAAGGGTGGCGCAAGAAGTGGTTGTACATTCAGGAGGAAAACCACGGATGCGCCGAAGACAACATCCCTCCGTTCGATGGTGCCGAGAAAATTCTTCATCGCCGTTCCTGGGATGCAGAGGCTACCGAAGAAGAAAGAGCTTCGACAGAGGCCTTGATGAATCGCATTCATGAGTTCCAAAATACTCGCGGCAAAGAATTGTCAGGTATCCAGATTACAGTGTATTTTCTTAGAAGTAGAGTGCAGCCTCTTCAGGCTCGCAAGTATCCTCTCTGGAAATATACTGGCGATGAAGACGTAGATCGGCTGTCGGTGAATTTGGAGGTCAAGGATTTAGAAAAACTTGTCCGAAAAATTTCATCTCTCAAAGAAAAAGATGCTGTCCCTTCTTCTTGCCGTGTGACACCATTCGGCGCCGCCAATCCACTTCCCAAGGTAATTTTTGTCTATTGTCTTATTATTGCTTTGCTATCTTTTTTGTAACTTCTTTTCTGACATCTTTCCCTGTTTTATTTTGCACAGAATCATCCAAACCTTGTCTCACTTCCTCCTCTTCCTGAAGGTGGAGAAGTCGAAGAAAGGGCCATTGTCACTGACGACAATCAAGAAACTCCCTCTTTTGTGAATGAACCCGTAGATTCTCGAAAGTCTGCGGGATCTGTTGAAAAGGATGCTGCCTCTGAAGGCACTGCATCAGCGCAATCTCCTCCTCCTGCTGTTTCTCCAAAGAACAAAAGGAAAAGGAGTGATGTCGAAGACTCCGGGACCTCTAAACCCGAAGAAACTGCTCCTTCACCGCAGAAGGCAGCTTATTGACAAGGGATTAACTTGTCAATGCCTACAGATTGTAGACTTGGGTTTAGTTGGATGTAGAGGGCAAGTAGATCTCGAAGGTTTCAGCCGAAAAGTACTCGACGAATATGAAAACTAGGGTTTGTAAACAATGATTCGATGATCTCTGCGTCCCTCGACTCCCCCTTATATAGGAGGCGGAGCCGAGGGATTCGTGCTCGTACAAGTTACAAAGTCCGGGAAGGTTTCTAACTCATCCCGTAAATTTATAAACAAGACTTCCTATTACAACTCTAGCTTTCCTTAATAATATCTTGGGCTTCCGAATCTTCTTATTCTTCGGGTAATGGGCCTTTAATAAACCCCGGGTACTATCTTCGGCGAGCCCATTTGGGATGCCTATGTCAGTAGCCCCCGAGATTTTGCTTGAATCGTAGAGTCAGGGAAAATCTCCACTGTTTATTTTTACTCGACAACTTATACTTTTCTGTATTTGTTCATATAAATTTCTATATTGTACAGGGATAATGGTAGTTGGGGCTAGTTCATCTGACGGATCAGGTACTAGTTAACTGCTCTAGTGGCAATCCGCAAAAACCTACTTCAAAATCACGTCCCTGGACATGATTTCGGGATACTGGTGTAAACTTCGACAAGTGCCGCTTAAGGTCTTACCATTCCGTCGAGTCCCGGCCATATTTATCGGGTACCTAACGCGTCCGTTAGGATTTTTCTTCGTATCTGTTGATACGGATAAAAGTAGCAAACCGACGTCAGAGACGGCGCCACACCGCACAGAACGGATCTGGGGTCTTACCTTCGCAAATATTGCGGCATTCAGAGATATTTTTCGCAACTTCGGCGCTCTGAGAATATATTGTCGAGTGCTTATTCGGCTGTTGGAATAGCACACTTTATTGAGTCAACGGATGACTTATATTGCTTTCCCGATGGGAGTATATGCAGAGTTATTTGTATAACTCGAAATATATTTACTTCCTCTTTCTTCTTCTTCTCTTTTTTTTTCTTTTTTATAAATTCATCGGGCACGCGAACAGCGTTCCCGATGGGAGTAGCCCCCGAGGCTACAGCCAAGAACTTGTGCTTGGTTGTAGGCTCCACGCCTTATGCCGCCATATTCTCTTTCTTTGCCGAAGTTTTATAATTTCTCGGGTGCGCGAACAGCGCTCCCGATGGGAGTAGCCCCCGAGGCTATGAACAAATATTTGTATTTGATCATAGGCTCACACCATTTATATTTTGTCTTTCTTGATCTTTTCATTTTTCCAAAGTAGCCCCTGAGCATTTGATCAAAAACTTGTATTTGATCAAAGACTCTCCAATATTTTTGCTTGTCGCCTTTTGATGCAGTCTGTTGAGTCGAACTTTTCTTTCTGCCAAGGTGACGTTATTGCTGACGATAGCCACGATTGTAAGTCGAAAAATCGCGAGAAATTTCTCTCCTGCTGCCTTGCGGGCCCAATTGATCCACTATGTTGACACGTCGTGCAAGTGGGGGACACACGTCCTCCGCTTTTCGGCGCACGGACCGTAACTTCCCCAACGTTGAATTACTTTTTAACCTTGCTGCCACGTGGCTATCATCTTGCCACGCATTTTCCTTATCCAACGGTTCGTCGGTTCGCCGCACCCCTATACAAGATCATCTTCCTCCTCCTTGAGCACTTCCGCTCGCGCCGCCTTCATTCTCTCATCTGCAAATTTCCTCCTGCGATCCACAACCTCTTAAGCTCCTCGCATCCAAGCTGCAAACCCTGCGCCATTGTTGATGCCACCGCGTCGATTGACAAGGCACAGCACGCCGGAATCCTCCATGGCCGCCGCGGATCTTGGGTCGGCGGAGTGGGAAAGATCGAAAATTTCCACTCAAGACATCAACTTGCTGAAGAAGCTGGGGATCAGCAAGAAACCCAAGGCATTGTGCTTCCCCAGTGAGGAGAGCTACCCAACCCCTCCAATGGGGTACCGGGTAAGTTTTGTTGATCACCTCATCCGCGGTCCGTCTACCCCCATTCATCCTTTTCTCCGTGGACTGCTTTTTGTCCACGGTTTGCAACTCCACCACCTTACGCCAAACTCCATTCTTCACATTTCCATTTTTATCACTCTTTGCGAGGCCTTCCTTGGCATCCAGCCCTAACCGGGCGCTATGGAAGCGCATTTTCTTCTGCCGCCGTAATGGCTCGCCCAATGTCGCCTATAATATAGGTGGCGTTGTAATTTTTGTTCGTCCCACTGTTGACTACTTCGATGTCAAGCTTCCTGACTCCGTTCAAGGGTGGCGCAAGAAGTGGTTGTACATTCAGGAGGAAAACCACGGATGCGCCGAAGACAACATCCCTCCGTTCGATGGTGCCGAGAAAATTCTTCGTCGCCGTTCCTGGGATGCAGAGGCTACCGAAGAAGAAAGAGCTTCGACAGAGGCCTTGATGAATCGCATCCATGAGTTGCAAAATACTCGCGGCAAAGAATTGTCAGGTATCCAGATTACAGTGTATTTTCTTAGAAGTAGAGTGCAGCCTCTTCAGGCTCGCAAGTATCCTCTCTGGAAATATACTGGCGATGAAGACGTAGATCGGCTGTCGGTGAATTTGGAGGTCAAGGATTTAGAAAAACTTGTCCGAAAAATTTCATCTCTCAGCAAAAAAGATGCTGTCCCTTCTTCTTGCCGTGTGACACCATTCAGCGCCGCCAATCCACTTCCCAAGGTAATTTTTGTCTATTGTCTTATTATTGCTTTGCTATCTTTTTTGTAACTTCTTTTCTGACATCTTTCCCTGTTTTATTTTGCACAGAATCATCCAAACCTTGTCTCACTTCCTCCTCTTCCTGAAGGTGGAGAAGTCGAAGAAAGGGCCATTGTCACTGACGACAATCAAGAAACTCCCTCTTTTGTGAATGAACCCGTAGATTCTCGAAAGTCTGCGGGATCTGTTGAAAAGGATGCTGCCTCTGAAGGCACTCGCATCGGCGCAATCTCCTCCTCCTCGCTGTTTCTCCAAAGAACAAAAGGAAAAGGAGTGATGTCGAAGACTCCGGGACCTCTAAACCCGAAGAAACTCGCTCCTTCACCGCGAGAAGGCAGCTTATTGACAAGGGATTAACTTGTCAATGCCTACGGATTGTAGACTTGGGTTTAGTTGGATGTAGAGGGCAAGTAGATCTCGAAGGTTTCAGTCGAAAAGTACTCGACGAATATGAAAACTAGGGTTTGTAAACAATGATTCGATGATCTCGCGTCCCTCGACTCCCCCTTATATAGGAGGCGGAGCCGAGGGATTCGTGTCTGTACAAGTTACAAAGTCCGGGAAGGTTTCTAACTCATCCCGTAAATTTATAAACAAGACTTCCTATTACAACTCTAGCTTTCCTTAATAATATCTTGGGCTTCCGAATCTTCTTATTCTTCGGGTAATGGGCCTTTAATAAACCCCGGGTACTATCTTCGGCAGGCCCATTTGGGATGCCTATGTCAGTAGGTAACATGTTTAGTGAGCTTGCATGCTTGTTCTAAGTGGTAGAAACTAGTTTTGATGCATGATTAGTACTCTAGCAAGTTCCTATGGTAGTTTCTCTCTATTATATGTCACCAAATCAAGTTTTATATTGTTTGTTGAAAAATTTCAGAAAATGGAAGGGAGTAGGCACCAACTCAACCAACAAGAATTGGAGGTGCAACAGGTCATGAGAGTTCACCGAGAAGAAGGAGTATACCCCGCTTACTACCCGTGCATGGATTTTATGAGAAGTGCAGGGATCTTGCAGGATGTTCAAAGTCTAATCTCTCGTGCAGGGTTGGATGATTTTGTTGATGGTGAACCATGCCAATATGCAAAACCGACTATGTCAGTAGTGCAGGATTTTAAATTCAATTGGTCGCGATCTAACCCCATGGTTCAAGTACAAAATTTATAATAAAACTGTCAACTTGCCATTCAATGATTTTTGTGCAGCAATCAGAGTGCCGCAATGGGGATCATGCGAGAAGATAAGGGGATCGCCGCAAGAGTTCTTGGACCTCTTCAAGATGATTTGTCATGGAAGAAGATTCACAGAGGATGGTGGTAAGATCAGTAGCATTCATCTCCCAGCTATTCATTACTTTGCTTATTTCATTACCAAGTGCGTTCTAGCAAGAAAGAATGGAAGTAAAATATCTATCCAGGATCTAGCCTTTCTAGCTGCTGCATTACAAGGTAATAGGACTTATAACTTGGGTGCTTTGATAGCCAACAGACTTGCTACTAACCGTGAGAAGGGAGGATTTGTGGAGGTCTCATCGCCTCTCGCTTATTAGCTATGCATGGTGTAGAACCTCACCATCTTGATATTCAGCTCCCCATAGAGAAACTTGACATAGTCTCCATGATTAAGCATGAATTTGTTTCTGATTCGTCTAATTTGAGCAACCTGTCTTACAGAATAACTTTTTACAAGAAAGCTTGGAGATTAACTAAGAAAACTGAAAAATTAGTAGGATTGCCTGCACCTGCTCTTTTTAACCTTGATTCTAGGGAGGATTGGTCAGTCGCGGAAGGTGAACTGGATGCATACATAAAGGGAGATAGCCATCGTGCAAGAGACAACACGGATGAGGTCGAGGAACACCTCGACTCGTCATCAGATGCAGCAAGTTCTTCGCATCAACAAGTTGGGCATGAGGAGCCTCCACGCTTTTCTTCTGCATCAGGACTTTATTATGACTACTCCATGTATGACCCACCGGCATGGAACCCAGACCCTCGTTGGGGTTGATCTCCACTTAGGCCAAAAGCCTAAGCTTGGGGGGAGGTATACCGGCATCACTCATTCTTTGCATATTATGGTTGCTGGATACTTGCACATACTTGTTTAGTTTCTTTGAGTGGTTTTCTAATGAGAGGGAGATGATATTTGGGGAAGTGCTGCCTGAAAACAGATTATGGACTGTTACTAAAAAATTCGTGCGCATAGCCAGAACGTTATTTTGAGCTGCCAATTTTTGTGCATGTTCCCCAGATTGTTATCTAACTTTCATTAGTTGAACACTTTTCGAGCTGAGCAACGTAAGATTTTTGTAAAAATCGATTTCTGTACTGCTGTCAGGTTTTGGCAGATTTCTGCCATCCTGCTTTTCTGTGATTCTTCTAGTTTTCATTCTTTTGTTTTTGCTCTGTTCCTTTCCTAAAACACAAAAAGACCAAAAATATTTCTGTTGTTTCTCTTCACCACTTGTTTATTTTAGTTTCTTGATTTTATCTTACTTTATTTGCTATTGCTAGTTTGCTATAAGAAAACCCAAAAAGATTTTGCTTTGTTTGCTTGTTTCCTTTTGTTCTTGCTTCCAAATTCGAAAACACCAAAAATATTTGCTGTTCTTCTTTGGTTTTGTAAAGTTCTTTATGAGTTCAATGGTCTTCGGTGGCTGGAGCGTGGTTTTCATTCCATATTATTCAAGCTACACAAGTGAAAAGGCAATAATGACGATCTACGACAATCCGATTGTGGTGAGAGGCTGGTATGAACTCTATTTGTTTTCATTTTTGTACATATACTCATCCATGTGAGCATGCTTAGTTGGTTCATGTGAGGTATATGTCATTTAAGAAAGTCTAGTAGTTCATGATCTCTCATGTTTAGCTCCAATTTATTAATATGAGTAGCATGTCATGGATGTTTGCTTGCATTGTTTTATTCATAGATAGGTATAATATTGTGGTATCCTCCTCTGAATAATTCGTTTGAATTAACTTGGCACATGCTCACGCATGCATATGACTGAACAAAAGTCAATTAAGCCTCGATGATTTACATTGCTTCAGAGTTCTTGTATCACTTTTGTGCCTCAGTTAATTTATTTTGCCGCAAGCATGATTATGACGATTCATCGCTCTCTTGATTTGTCGCTCCCTAGTCTTTTGCTAGCCTTCACTTGTACTGAGCGGGAACGCTGCTCGTGCTTCCAAACACATGAAAACCAAGTTATTCCAGAGTGTCCACCATAAATACCTATGCATGGCATTTCAAACCATTCCAAGTAAATTCTCATGTGCTACCTTTAAAACCTTCAAAATGCTTCTCAATTTGTGTTAATGTTTCATAGCTCATGAGGAGTATGTGGTATTTAACTTTCAACCTTGTCATTTACTCTTGACGGATTTTCATATGGACTAGTGGCACATCCGCTTATCCAATAATTTTGCAAAAAGAGCTGGCAATGGGGTTCCCAGCCCCAATTAATCAACTTTCACTAATAATTCTCTTCACATGTTTTGCTCGATTCATCGGTAAGCAACTTAATTTTGCAAATAGACACTCCTCCATGGTATGTGATTGACGGAAGGCACCCGAGGATTCGGTTAGCCATGGCTTGTGTAAGCAAAGGTTGGGGGAGTGTCACCCATAATAAAACTAAAATACGTGTGTAAACAAAAGAGAAGAGGGATGATCTACCTTGCTGGTAGAGATAACGTCCTTCATGGGAGCCGCTCTTGAAAGTCCGGTTGGCAAGGTAGTTGGTGTACCCATTACCATTCGTTGACAACAACAAACACCTCTCAAAACAATTTTACTCCTGTTTAAAAAATGAAAAGCTCTAGCGCATGTTAATCCCTGCTTCCCTCTGCGAAGGGTCAATCTTTTACTTTTACATTGAGTCTCCATCCTTTCTTTGAGCACTTTCTTGAGAGCACAACTGTCATTCTTAGTATAATATGCTTGTCTCAAAATATGATTGATTGTGGTATAACTTTGATGCCTTTATCTTTGACAATCACTATTTCTAGTCTTTCTATGAACTTCAGAGGTGCCTGAGCATTTACGTTTTGCTGATCAAACATGGGCAAGCGAGATACCACTCTATCATACTCTTTTATGAACATTGCAATCCTGCTTATATACATGATTCATGATGCTTATTATTAATTGTTGGTACCTTCCCATGATTGACATAGCTATTAGATGATCTTATTTGCATGTATCTTATTATGAACTGCCTAAGTGTTAGCCATAGCATGAGAATATTTACATCATATGAACAAATGTGTTCGTGAAAGTTCTTTTATCGCTCAGTTGTTAACTGAATTGCTTGAGGACAAGCAATAAGCTAAGCTTGGGGGGAGTTGATACGTCCAAAACGTATCTACTTTCCCAAACACTTTTGCTATTGTTTTGCCTCTAATTTGTGTATTTTGGATGCAACTAACACGGACTAACGCTGTTTTCAGCAGAACTGTTACGGTGTCTCGTTTTTGTGCAGAAATCCAATTTTCGGGAAAATCCTCGGAATTTATACGAAAGGTCCTATTTTTCCGGAAGACTCACGGAGCCAGAAGGGCAAGTCAGGTGGAGGCCCGAGGGCCCCACACCCTAGGGCGGCGCGGCCCAGGAGGGGGGCGCGCGGCCCTAGCGTGTGGCCCCCTCGGCCGGCCTCTGACGCCCTCCTTCGGACTACTTATCGGCCTCGACCTAAAAACGCACGGGGAGAAGTCGAAGTTGATGGGATTCGTTGCATAGAAAACAAAAAATTTCCTACCGCGAACACGAAATCCAAGCCAAGATGCAATCTAGAAGACGGTAGCAACGAGGGGATTGTCGAGTCTCACCCTTGAAGAGATTCCAAAGCCTACAAGATGAGGCTCTTGTTGCTGCGGTAGACGTTCACTTGCCGCTTGCAAAAGCGCGTAGAAGATCTTGATCACGGCGCCACGAACGGGCAGCACCTCCGTACTCGGTCACACGTTCGGTTGTTGATGAAGACGACGTCCACCTCCCCGTTCCGGCGGGCAGCGGAAGTAGTAGCTCCTCCTTGACTCCGGCAGCACGACGGCGTGGTGGCGGTGGCGATGGAGAACTCCGGCGAGCTTCGCTAAGCGTGCGGGAGAGGTGGAGGAGAGAGGGGGCGGCTAGGGTTTGGGAGAGGGGTGGCCGCCCTCTATGGGTGCGGCCAGCTTGGTGGCTTGTGGTGGCCGGCCCCCTCCCCTATGCCCCTCATTATATAGGTGGAACCCCAAGTGTTGGACTACAAGTCTTCGAATAAGACCCGAAACCAAAACCTTCCATGTTGTAGGGAAACCTACTCAAGGTGGGACTCCCACCCAAGTGGGATTCCCACCCTTCCATGTGGGGGGGTGGCCGGCCCCTATGGTGGAGTCCACTTGGGACTCCACCCCTCTAGGGTTGGCCGGCCATGGGTGGTGGAGTCCCTTCGGGACTCCGCCTTCCAAAGTGATTTCTTCCGGACTTTTCTAGAACCTTCTAGAACCTTCCATAAATGCACCGGATCATTTTCAAACACATAAAATGACATCCTATATATGAATCTTATTCTCCGGACCATTCCGGAACTCCTCGTGATGTCCGGGATCTCATCCGGGACTCCGAACAAATATTCGAACTCCATTCCATATTCAAGTTCTACCATTTCAACATCCAACTTTAAGTGTGTCACCCTACGGTTCGCGAACTATGCGGACATGGTTGAGTACTTACTCCGACCAATAACCAATAGCGGGATCCGGAGATCCATAATGGCTCCCACATATTCAACGATGACTTAGTGATCGAATGAACCATTCACATACGATACCAATTCCCTTTGTCACGCGATATTTTACTTGTCCGAGGTTTGATCATCGGTATCACTCTATACCTTGTTCAACCTCGTCTCCCGACAAGTACTCTTTACTCGTACCGTGGTATGTGGTCTCTTATGAACTTATTCATATGCTTGCAAGACATTAGACGACATTCCACCGAGAGGGCCCGGAGTATATCTATCCGTCATCGGGATGGACAAATCACACTATTGATCCATATGCTTCAACTCATACTTTCCGGATACTTAATCCCACCTTTATAACCAACCATTTACGCGAGTGGCGTTTGATGTAATCAAAGTACCTTTCCGGTATAAGTGATTTACATGATCTCATGGTCATAAGGACTAGGTAACTATGTATCGAAAGCTTATAGCAAATAACTTAATGACGTGATCTTATGCTACGCTTAATTGGGTGTATCCATTACATCATTCACATAATGACATAACCTTGTTATTAATAACATCCAATGTTCATGATCATGAAACTATGATCATCTATTAATCAACAAGCTAGTTATACAAGAGGCTTACTAGGGACTCCTTGTTGTTCACATAACACACATGTATCAATGTTTCGGTTAATACAATTATAGCATGGTATGTAAACATTATCATAAACACAAAGATATATTATAATAACCATTTTATTATTGCCTCTTGGGCATATCTCCAACAGTCTCCCACTTGCACTAGAGTCAATAATCTAGTTTACATTTGTAAAGATATAACACCTTGGCCTTCCGGTGCTTTATCATGTTTTGCTCACGGGAGAAGTTTTAGTCAACGGATCTGACATGCTCAGAAACGTATGTATTTTGCAATTCATTTGCGTCTCAACGCATCACTCATTTTCTAAATGAGTCGGCATTAAATATGTTTGGTCTTCTGGTGGAACCTTAATTCCGCGGTCTGAAAAATGTCACTAATATTGTCACATACAATATAGCTTTAAAGTTCTGACACTATCGGAACTACACCAAGTTCACAAAGAACTTCTTGACTTAACATCCTCAATCATTGTCAAAACAATGACATACTCTGCCTTCTTTTGTAGAATCCGTCACAATATTTTAGAACTCTTCTAAATCTAACATTGTGCTACCTTTTAATCAACACTTAGCATAATTGAGATTTGAAATTAATTTTATATGTGACCAAACAAATATCGGTGCAACACCTTACAGCGATTTGTTTGTCATTACCCCATATAAGATTATATATATATCCTTGGTTCTTCTAAAGTACTCAAGGATATTCTTACTGTCGTCTAATGATCATCACATGAATCATTCTGGTATATGCTCATAACATTTTAGAGCACAGGACATCTGATTGTGTACATATTATTCGTGATCCATAATCACTCATGTGTTTTTACTCATTGAGTGTCAGATATACACTCAAGTCTTGTTAAAACTTCACATGAAAAGAACACCTTCTTAATATTTCTATATTGAACTACTTCAATATCCATTCTATGTACTTTGACTTAAACTTATTATGTGTTTCAATCTATCTTCATAGATCTTGACACTAAATATGTTTCTGTCCATATTCTTTCATTGAAGTTAATTCTCAATGAAACCTTTTTAATCAATTATTACATTATTTATAATCAACGATATGTCACCTACATAAAGTATTACAAATATGTCTCAGCGCTCCCACTTAATTTCTTGCAAATGCAAGCCTCTTCATCATCTCTGATGAAATCATAACTCTTTGATCATTTCATCCGGTGAAGATTCCAACTCCGCAATACTCACTTCATCCAATTGAAGTTTGTATTCCTATCTAGTATTCTACGGACTAGCAAAACTCTTGGTTGTATCTTGTATACACCTTTAATACACACTTCTGTTAAGTAATATATTTTGCCATCCTACTAACATATCTCATAAAAGAAATATGTAGTGATTACTAGAATAATCCACATAGACTATACGCATTGCTACGGAAGATCTAATCTTATCATAGTCAACTCTTTGAACTTTGTCGTAAACAACTTTTCGACAAGTCGAGCTTATTCAAGGATATTCCATCCAAGTCCATCAATTTTATAGATCCGTTTACTTTCAAAAAGTATTCATCTATCTTGGATTTTATGACGTATAGCCATTTTAACGGAGTCAGGGCCCATCATAACTTCTTTGTATGTAGTTGGTTTATCATTGTTCAAAAACAATCCTTTGTTCACAAATCATTTATTTGATCACAAAGTAAACCATACCTACAAGGTTCAATAAGTACTTCGATCTCCATGACTATAACATTTTGTAGACATGGGAGCCATGATCGTCATGGCCGCTTCCGGAACCAATTCCGATGCTCGCGCTACTCCGATCATTATGCTCAGGGTTCATAAACCTTATCAAGTTTTATTGTCCTCCCACTCAAATACTTCGCTAAAAACAATTTCTTGGAAATAAGTAAGAAACATCGACAAACACTTTTGTCTTTGTCTCCATAGTGGAAAGAATTCCCAATCTATTCTGTGGGATAACCAACAAAGACATTCATCCGATTTTGGTTGTAAACTTATTTACTTTATGCTATGCATTCCAAAATTTAAGAAAGGACTATTAGGGTTCATACCCATGCCATAACTCGTATGGTGTCATTTCAACGGATCATGATGATGCTCTATTTAGTGTAAAAGCGGTAGTCACTAAAGCATAATCCACAAAAATATAATAGCATCAATATTTTATCTCATCATTGACCCAACAAGGTTTGGATACATCTCTCGGATACTCCATCATCACTATGATACTCCAAGAAATGTGAGTTGTAGAACAATTTCATAACTCTCTTAGATGTTCGCTAAAACTCGTAATTCAAATATTTCTACCATGATCCAATCATAGATATTTGACTTTTCTATTACGATGATTTCCACCTCATGCTGAAATTTATTTGAATCCATTCAAATGTTTCAAACTTCTTCCTTATCGAATATATCCACATATATATACTCAATTCATTGTTGGAAGTTTTCATGAAGTAGAAGAATCTCCCGCACACAACTATGCCCGGTGAAGCACATACATCATCATGTATGTTTCCACTAAGTTAGTTGCCCGTTCAACTCTTGGCCTATGAACGGTATTTCAGTCATTCTCTTTAGAAAAGATTTGCAAGCGCCAAACGATTCAAAAATCGAATGACTCCGAAAATCCATTTGCATGGAGTTCCTTCATGCGTTCCTTTCTAACATGACCTAAATGGCGGTTCCACAAATAAGTGGAATTCAAATCATTTGCCTTATGGCATTTTAGCGTCAGTGTTATGTATGTGTGTTTCACCATTAAGATTTATAATAACTTATCCATCGTACATGGAGTAATGTCATAATTTGAACAACTCATTGTTTTCATTTGACCAGAGCAAAATAACAATTATTAAGTTCTTTATTATAAATTCTAAGGGCTAGATAGGATGCCAATGACGAACATAATAACACTTTATTTTTGTTCCAGAAGTGCATTCCTATCATATTCCTTGTCGATCACTTAGGCCATTGTATTCTTGTATTGCATTGTTTTGTATGACATTTCATACCAACCAATATGGTACTAATACCCAAGAATTTCATTGTGTGACCAAACTCGGAATACAACCATAACATGTATATCATGTATATACACCTGAGCTAGACTTTCTAGTCTTCTCTTTTCTTTCTGCCAAAATATCTTTTGTAGTTTCTCTTTTAGCTTTTCTCATTATTCAGAGAACACTTCACCTTCAATAACTTCTAGATTTGTTGGTCAAATACCAATAACCTTGAGGTTCTTATTATGAAGTTGATCATCATATGACAAGTGTTCCAGATTTCACTATTAGTAACTTTGTAATATGATGAACAATTTCACTCATAATTTTATCCATCAATACATGACGACTTTTTCGAGATCATGTTTGTACATGCTAGGCTCGTAAAGTTTAACCTCAGTATTCGCATGTGCAAATCTGGCTTACACCCGTTGTATGCACACGTAGAATCTATCACACCCGATCATCACGTGATGCTTCGAAACGACGAGTCTTAGCAACGGTGCATACTAAGGACGATCACTTCATGGATATGCGAATATCGTTAGTGCCCCAATAGTTGGAGGATTGGGACGCCTTGCGTCTTCAACCTTCCTACATTCCCATAAAACTTATGAGTTTATGTAGTCTCACCAAATTATATTCTATCATCTTGCAATAAGGTCTTAGATATCACATATATCTCATACCTCGCTTATTTCGAAAACTAAATTTTTAGCTCCTTACTTTTCAAACAGATTTGAACTTCAAGTTTCACGGAGACAAGATGACTTTAGGTACTAATTGAAACCATAGCTCTTTGAATCAACAATGTGAGGTTTACTAAAAGTTTGCAATAGGACTTAATCATTTCTTGATTCTTTAACAATACGGTACCAGTCCGTAAAGTTTCTTGTCAGATTTTAACAATATTTCTATCTCAATTACAAGACTAGCGCTTGGTAGAAAAACGAGATGCCAATACTACAAATTAATTCAAAATACTACTCAGACTATGTTTATGATAATTAGTTCATATTTTAATCTAATTACTAATGAACTCCCACTTAATACAACATCCCTCATAGTTGTTAAGTGGTACACGATCCAGATCCACTACACCAAAACCGATCATCACGTGAGATGATGTAGCTTCAATGGTGAACATCAACATGTTGATCATATCATCCATATGACTCGTGTTCAACCTTTCGGTTTCCGTTGTCCCGAGGCCATGTCTGTACATGCTAGGCTCATCAAGCAAACCCAAGTATTCCGCGTGTGCAACATGGCTTACACCCGTTGTATATGAACGTTGAATCTATCACATCCGATCATCACGAGATGCTTTGAAACGACGAACTTTGGCAACGGTGCATACGAGGGGAGAACACTTTATTATCTTGATATTAATTTGAGGGATCATCTTATAATGCTACCGCCGCGTTCTAAGCAAAATAAGATGCATAAAGGATTAACATCACATGCAATTCATATGTGATATGATATGGCCCTTTTGTCTTTGCTCCTTCGATCTTCATCTCCAAAGCACGGACATGATCTCCATCATCAACGGGCATGATCTCCATCATCGTCGGCGTAGCGTCAAAGTCCATGGCGCCGTCTTCATGGTTGTTCACCTCATGTAGCAACTATTACAACTACTTTGAAATACTACTCAACATGAAATTTAAAGACAACCATAAGGCTCCTGCCGGTTGCCACAATACAATAATGATCATCTCATACATATTCATCATCACATCATGGCCATATCACATCACCAAACCCTGCAAAAACAAGTTAGACGTCTCTAATTTGGTTTGCATATTTTACGTGGTTTAGGGTTTTCGAGTGAGATCTAATCTACCTACGAACATGAACCACAACGGTGATACTAGTGTTGTCAATAGAAGAGTAAATTGAATCTTCACTATAGTAGGAGAGACAGACACCCGCAAAGCCTCTTATGCAATACAAGTTGCATGTCGAACGAGGAGCAAGTCTCATGAACGCGGTCATGTAAAGTTAGCCCGAGCCGCTTCATCCCACTATGCCACAAAGATGCAAAGTACTCAAACTAAAGACAACAAAAACATCAACGCCCACAAAACCATTGTGTTCTACTCGTGCAACCATCTATGCATAAACCTGGCTCTGATACCACTGATGGGATTCGTTGCATAGAAAACAAAAAATTTCCTACCGCGAACACGAAATCCAAGCCAAGATGCAATCTAGAAGACGGTAGCAACGAGGGGATTGTCGAGTCTCACCCTTGAAGAGATTCCAAAGCCTACAAGATGAGGCTCTTGTTGCTGCGGTAGACATTCACTTGCCGCTTGCAAAAGCGCGTAGAAGATCTTGATCACGGCGCCACGAACGGGCAGCACCTCCGTACTCGGTCACACGTTCGGTTGTTGATGAAGACGACGTCCACCTCCCCGTTCCAGCGGGCAGCGGAAGTAGTAGCTCCTCCTTGACTCCGGCAGCACGACGGCGTGGTGGCGGTGGCGATGGAGAACTCCGACAGAGCTTCGCTAAGCGTGCGGGAGAGGTGGAGGAGAGAGGGGGGCGGCTAGGGTTTGGGAGAGGGGGTGGCCGCCCTCTATGGGTGCGGCCAGCTTGGTGGCTTGTGGTGGCCGGCCCCCTCCCCTATGCCCCTCATTATATAGGTGGAACCCCAAGTGTTGGACTACAAGTCTTCGAATAAGACCCGAAACCAAAACCTTCCATGTTGTAGGGAAACCTACTCAAGGTGGGACTCCCACCCAAGTGGGATTCCCACCCTTCCATGTGGGGGTGGCCGGCCCCTATGGTGGAGTCCACTTGGGACTCCACCCCTCTAGGGTTGGCCGGCCATGGGTGGTGGAGTCCCTTCGGGACTCCGCCTTCCAAAGTGATTTCTTCCGGACTTTTCTAGAACCTTCTAGAACCTTCCATAAATGCACCCGATCATTTTCAAACACATAAAATGACATCCTATATATGAATCTTATTCTCCGGACCATTCCGGAACTCCTCGTGATGTCCGGGATCTCATCCGGGACTCCGAACAAATATTCAAACTCCATTCCATATTCAAGTTCTACCATTTCAACATCCAACTTTAAGTGTGTCACCCTACGGTTCGCGAACTATGCGGACATGGTTGAGTACTTACTCCGACCAATAACCAATAGCGGGATCTGGAGATCCATAATGGCTCCCACATATTCAACGATGACTTAGTGATCGAATGAACCATTCACATACGATACCAATTCCCTTTGTCACGCGATATTTTACTTGTCCGAGGTTTGATCATCGGTATCACTCTATACCTTGTTCAACCTCGTCTCCCGACAAGTACTCTTTACTCGTACCGTGGTATGTGGTCTCTTATGAACTTATTCATATGCTTGCAAGACATTAGACGACATTCCACCGAGAGGGCCCAGAGTATATCTATCCGTCATCGGGATGGACAAATCCCACTATTGATCCATATGCTTCAACTCATACTTTCCGGATACTTAATCCCACCTTTATAACCACCCATTTACGCAGTGGCGTTTGATGTAATCAAAGTACCTTTCCGGTATAAGTGATTTACATGATCTCATGGTCATAAGGACTAGGTAACTATGTATCGAAAGCTTATAGCAAATAACTTAATGACGTGATCTTATGCTACGCTTAATTGGGTGTATCCATTACATCATTCACATAATGACATAACCTTGTTATTAATAACATCCAATGTTCATGATCATGAAACTATGATCATCTATTAATCAACAAGCTAGTTATACAAGAGGCTTACTAGGGACTCCTTGTTGTTCACATAACACACATGTATCAATGTTTCGGTTAATACAATTATAGCATGGCATGTAAACATTATCATAAACACAAAGATATATTATAATAACCATTTTATTATTGCCTCTTGGGCATATCTCCAACAGAAGTCGCCAGAAACCCTCCAGAACGCCGCCACATCGCGAAACTCCGTCTCGGGAGCCAGAAGTCTCCGTTCTGGCACTCCGTCGGGACGGGGAATTGGAGGAGATCATCGCCATCATCACCACCGATGCCTCTCCATCGACCAGCCATGTTTCCCCCATCCATGTGTGAGTAATTCCCCGCTGTAGGCTGAAGGGGATGGTAGGGATTGGATGAGATTGGTCATGTAATAGTGTAAGATTGTTAGGGCATAGTGCCTAGTGTCCGTAATTGGTACTTTGATGATATTGTTGTAACTTGTTATGCTTAATGCTTGTCACTAGGGCCCGAGTGCCATGATCTCAGATCTGAACATGTTATTATTTCATCATGATATTCATTGTTTATGGTCTTACTCGCAAGTTGTATACACATGTCGCCGTCCGGAACCAATGGCCCCGAAGTGACAAATCGGGACAACCGGAGGGGATGGTAGTGATGTGAGGATCACATGTGTTCACGGAGTGTTAATGCTTTGTTCCGGTACTCTATTAAAAGGAGTACCTTAATATCCGATAGATTCCCTTGAGGCCCGGCTGCCACCGGCTGGTAGGACAAAAGATGTTGTGCAAGTTTCTCATTGCGAGCACGTACGACTATAATTGGAACACATGCCTATTGATTGCTTTGTACTTAGACACCGTTTTATTATTATCTGCAAATTCTCTGCTTGACTGTTACATGAGTTTCTCTCATCCATGCAACGCCCGTTATCCGTCCCCGTGCCTACAGTATTTTAATCCTGTTGTTTACTATAATCACTGCTGCTTGTCTCGTTACTCTGCTGCTGTTATTTCACTACCGCTACTTGCTATAAAACCGTTACTACTGATAAACTCTTGCGAGCAAGTCTGTTTCCAGTGCAGCTGAATTGACAACTCCGCTGTTAAGGCTTTCAAGTATTCTTTGTCTCCCCTTGTGTCGAATCAATAAATTGGGTTTTACTACCCGCGAAGACTGCTGCGATCCCCTATACTTGTGGGTCATCACACCTCCACCACCGTACGGGTTGCCCCCGCCAATGGGGCGATATGCGCCCGGAGCGGGCGGTGCATAGTAGTCAGGCGCACGAGGGCGATGATCGGCCGGAGGTGCTGGTCTTGAGGCGACGTTGGCCGACGAGGTCCATCCTTCGACTTGGGCCTGCTGCGCCTGGGGTGCCTCGAAGGAGATGATGTGAGCATAGAAATCAACATAGGGCACAGACTTGTTACCAACGGTGAGTGATGCTGCGATGCCGTTTTACGCGGAGCCAAGCCCGGTGATGATGTAATCGACGAGGTCGTCGTCGGAGATGGGCGATCCGGCGGCGGCCATGGAGTCCGCCAGAGACTTCATCATGTGCATGTAATCAGCTGCGGATCGATCCTCCTTCCGCAGGCTCTGAAGTTGACGTCGGATATTCCGGACGTTGGCGCGGCTGTGGGCGCCGAACATGGCGTGAACGGATGTACACGCTGCAGCCGCCGTCTTGCAGCCAATCAGCTGGCACGAGATGGATGGCTCCATAGCTCCGAGAAGAAAGCCCAGAACCTTCTGATCCTGAGTCCACCAATGGTGGTAAGCGGAGTTAGGGATGGTCACCGCCTTGTCTCCCTCCCTCGTGGTGATCTTTGTCGCCGGTGTGGGCTTGGTCCCATCGAGATGACCGTGAAGATCGGCGCCGGAGAGGTTGGGCAGGAGGAGGCCCTTCCATAGCAGGAAGTTGCCATGGTCGAGACGAACGGGAACGGAGAGCGAGATCGCGGCAGGAGTTGAGGCCGTCGATGACGAGGTGAGGGCGCCGATGTCCGTCGTCGTGAGTGCAGACGACGACATGATGATGCCGCGGAGAGGTGCTCGCGGTGAGAGTGGAGCGGAGGCAGGCTTCGATCGGATCTGCAGCCACGCGACGCGGAGAGGGGCTCGCGGCGGCGGTGCTCTGATACCAAGATAAACGAAGTGGTTTTAGGGTTTTGCGTGGGGTAAACAGCCCTCACGTCTTTCCACTATATATAAGGATCAGTACAGGTACAATACACGTATACACATATTTGTACAATAGGCTAGACTACTTAACAAAACTGACGAATATGGAGCTCATTCACCCCCCTTTCTTTCTCTCTCATAGCTACAGTAGCTTAGAGCCCTTTCTTCTCTCCCGGGCCAAACCGAGGCCCTCCTCGGCGACGATGCCGTCGGTGAGGTGCTGAGGCGAGGCGCCGGCCTTAGCCTTGTATATACTAGGGTTAGATCTGTAGGTGTATGGTCCTCTATGGCGTATAGGAGTAGGTTACCAGATCTCTACAGCCAGATCCGGTGGTGTTCATCCTCTCTGCTTTGAGTTGGATCTGCAGCTCGACGGAGGTGGTGGAAGCAGTGGGGAACTCCATCAATAAGGCTGGTGAGTCAGTCAATCAGAGCATCCAACTTCTTCTCTGCATCAGGCAAGTTCCTTCTCTCATCTTGGCCGGCCATGGCGGCGAGGGAGTTGAAAGGGGAAGCTTTGCCTTGGTGTCTGCTGGAAGCTGCTGGTTTCTCTATCGATTGAGCTTGGGTAGAAGTGTTTTCCTATGCCAGTTTTTCCTGGCCGGCCGTGGTGGCGAGGAGGAAGACGGTGGCGGATTGACTTACTACTATCCTCTGCTCAACCGAAGTCTGCCTAAAGGGTGCTATGTTGTACTGGACAGCGATCTTCGCGCAAATCATGCGGCGTCCATGACTGACGCCGCGATCTTCGGCCGGCAGGGCGGCCTTATTTCAACCTCCTTCGCGGAGGCCCTCATCGGGCTTCTTCGCCGGAGCTCGACACAACCTGGAAGCCAAGTGGTTCGTCCCCGGAAGCTAGGAGGTGTCCGGCGGCAGAAGCCCATCGCCGGAATTGGGCCATCGAGCGCTCTGCCCAAGGATCTCGGCGGCGACGCCTGGAGATCGCCGGCGTTTGGTGGCAGAGATACCCAAGGACCCGATTGGTTTTTATCTTCTTGTTCTAGGGTGTTTTTGTAAGAAGGAAGGCCTTATCTTCAAATTGTATGGTTCTTAGTGCAAGTGATGTTAGGGGCCTTCTTGTAAAACTGTACCTGCCAAGTTTTAAGTAATCCAGTGTCTGGAATGTTCAAAAAAAAAAAAAAACTGACGAATATACAGACAATGACTTCAAAATCCCGTTGTCAGAAAATGCCATTGATTTGGGACCATAATTTACTCATCCACGATCCTTAGTGGCATACTGGCATAAAAGCCAAGCCAAATTCGCTCCTCGTTTCCACTGATGATAACGTTAACAATATTTCTCGGATTTCTTCGCATTGTGGTGTATTGCATTTCATCACTGTCAAGTTTATTTCATCACTCAGGTACCATACATTCATTATCTGTTTTTACACAAAAAGAGGAATCACTTGGCACAGATAAAAATCGATACCCGGTAATTTGCATTGCAAGGAACGTGAGCAGCGGAGCTGAAATTTAAAAAAAAAAATGAAACCGTGTCTAGGAGGAACTAGACACTTTTTGATATAGTAGAAGCGGGACTTGGCGTGACAATTCCGAAATTCGTTCCTGACAGGAATTGAACTCCGATCGTTGGGTGCGCCACTGCGACCCCAACCACTGGGCTAAGCCCACGGAGCTGAAATAAGTCATAAATCTGCATGTATCAAATTAAGGCACCAACCGAATGCTTGGCGGAATGCTAGAGCGTCTAACTCTAGATCAGAAGGTTGCATGTTTGGCTCATGTAGAGTTAAAACCCCTAAGTAAGTCCGGCTTCTTTAAAAAAATTATCAAAGTAAGTCATTGGGAGAGGATGGTGGATGCTAGCTTTCACCTGCAATAGTTGGTTCCCTGGAGTTCGTTAGATATGAGAAGACTATCACCGCAAGCACGATACATCAGATTTTCTGGTGCATCACAAGCCTATGCAGTCATGCAGCCTACTATGAATAAGATGTGCAGGAAAATAAACCTTCAAATTTACTTGAGGATTGATCAGAATATACATATAACTTACACTGTGTATTGCAATTGCATTGTGTGCTCTCTCTGTGTCAATATATATTCCCTTCACGGAATGGAGGGTCTACTACATCTAGGTCTGCAACAACCATTGCTCACAAGACACAAATGGCTCAGTTTCCACAAATAATTTTTTTTAGGGACATAAAATGATTGGTATTTCAAATTAAGTCTTACTAGGTCTTACGCAGCTTGTTTCCGGTGGCAGCTACCTCATGGGCCAGTGCAGAACTCCTTCAGGTACATCCATAATCCCAAAAATGCATCTGGTATCGGCAAGTCACCTTGGATCAGCCCATAATATCGTTTGAGAGCAATCGAATTTTATAGGAATTTGTGAACACATTACGTCGTGTCATTTGAAATTTAGGTGTAGTAGAACATGCTCGATCTGACACAGGAATCACGTCATACGGAACGATGACGGTCAGACTCAACAGATAGTGTGCCATGACAATTGAAGTAAACATATTCACTCGTTGGGATTCCATTATAGGCACCGGTATCAGGAAAGTAGCTTACCTCCTCTCATGTTGCTCTCTTGCAAATAACAATACTGACAAAAAAAAAAGTGTATCAGTGGGGATCTTGGATGAGTGTAAATTTTGGTACTAATCAATTGTTTTTCTGACATTGGGATTTGTTTTTGGTACCAATCAGTTGCCTTTCCGACATTGGGATTTGGTTCACTCATCCATGAGTCTCCGTGATACAATCATACACGAGCCGAGTATGCTCATGATCTTCTCATCACGATGTCAAATTTGTACAATTTTTTTTTGAAACGGTCAAACTTATACAATAGTTTTCTTCACATTGACAATGTTATCCCTTCTTCCTAAGCAGTAGCACAGAGACCGCTTGTGATATTGACCACTTGTTGTGTTGCTATCTCGTTTGCGCTGCCTAGGTAGTTATCATGACGAGTTGATATGGTCAAAATAAGGTGCATTGTATACCTTATAAAAGCCCTTGATCCAACTTTAGCCGGGCAAAGCCAGCCTGAGCTTTTGATATCAACATCGAAAGGAGCACATTGTCTGATTAAAAGATTTCACAAAGGGAGAACACAAAACATGAGCAGTTCAAGGAGGGTCAAAGGTGTTACACGAAAATATTGGGAAGTCTTTAACAGCAGCACCCACGCAACAGTAAGTCCAAAGTCGAACGTCTTGAATGCTTCGTCTGGTATCAAGTAGTGGGGGTACATCAGCGGCGTTGAAGACCACGGAATTCTGCCATCTTCTCCTAGCATATACAGCTTTGAAAGATGAAAATGGGAACTTCTTTTCGAAGGCAGTCCATGGTAGATCCATTATGAAATAAGTTTTTATAGTACTGTGTTTATTTGGCTTTATAAATAATGACATAATTTCTGTAAATTCCTTCGAATTTATAAAAAACAACTTAGGAGAAAAGGGGATATTCACTTTGGCTCATAGGAGCATTTGCTCCCATTATGTGAATCAACATTTCGAAGTGTCAAAAAATTCTAAACTAAAAAATTTCATGTACATCTACACATTTTATGTTCGTACACAAGTTTTCAAAAAAAACTATAAAAAATTGTGGCTCCAGTAAAAAAGACAAATTTTGATGCTATAACACGACTACGTACAGGACATTTTTTTGTCTTTTTTGTAGACGCCACATAAAATGTTGTTTCTCCATGAAAACTCGTGCACTAACATAGAATGTCACGATGTACAACAAAAAAATTATGTCAGAATTTTTTGACATTTTTAAAATTGTTTTTTAATTATTTTGTATAATAGGAGCATTTGCTTCTATGAGCCAAAACGCCACCTCCGGAGAAAAGGTACTACTTAGATGTCTTTGATTCTGGGAAGAAGTCTTTGCACATTTCGAGACGAATGGTTCACATTTTGTTTCCTTAGGTTCGTTATATAAATACTAATACTACACCTGTTATCTGAACATTTTAGGGGTTGTGTTCTTTAAACATTGGGGCCGGAGTCCAGAAGGAGAAACAGGAGCAGCTCCCCTGATTTGAGGTTGAAGGATTTCATACAAAAATGTACATAAATTGCACTGTTTTCTGCAAAATTGAATCACCTGGTTGAGACATTGTCAGGATGACTTGCAATCGCGTAGGTCATGATACCTCAGTGATGATCCTTCGTAGTACTGAGCAACCTACTATATGACATGGCTCACAGGAGTGTCTTCCTTTTTCCATGATAGTGTCAATCTTATTCGTCAGTCTTCTTGGCACTGCCAAGTTTATTTCATCACGGTCATGTTTATTCCATCACTCCAATATTATACATTCATTATTTGTTTTCTTCGAGAAGAGAAATCACTTTGGACGAATACAAATTGGTACAATCCAATACTATGTTATAGTATGTGAGCAGCAAGATCTGAAATGATTACACCAAAAAAAAAGATCTGAAATGAATCGCACGTCACCATGTATAAAATTAAGGCGTTGGAAGAGGAGGGAGGATGCTAGCTTTCACCTACATAGTTGGTTCCGTTGAGTTCTTCATATATTTTTGCGAGACGGATGCAAAATCTTTGCTACAACCTACTAATTAAGATATAGTTTGACATGTTAAGACATTACAAAACGGGCTCGGAGGGCCACCAAAATAAAAGCCTACACTCCAGTAGATGGAGAAAAAGTTGTTTGCCCTTGCCGAAGCCCAAAGCTCATGCTTGATCAAATTGAATATCCATAGGCATAGGGGAACAGTTCTTGAACACACTCCCGTCAGGGCCGAGCCGGCAAAATCCAGGGCCTGTGCGAATATCTAAAATGGGCCACATCTTACAAGAAAATTTAAACTATTCAATAAGTATAATGTATATGTTTACTATCTTACATAAGAATTGGAAATATGAAGAACCTTACCTATTTCACTCATGGTTTCATAATGTTTATTTGAACAACATCATTCTTTTAGCATTCTTCAAAATAAAATTTTCAATGATATCTTTATAATCAAACTTCTCCAACACTTCACTCGCAAGTGATATTATCACCAAATCACTGATTCTAAAACACTACATTAAAAAAAATAACAACGTAAAAGATCAGGCGCATGCTGCAACACCGATGATCGGCGATCAGCCTAGAAGGAACAAGATGAGCAATATTCGAATTACCTCGTCGCTATCATCCGGCATCGAAGACGGGGCCTGGCCGGTCAAATTGAAGAGACGTCGCTCGTCGCTGTTGCTGGCTCAGCTAGCTGCCTTTCCCGTATGGATCGAAGATGAGGCGAGCCGCGAGGAGCTTCCCAAGGCGTTCCTGGCGTTAGGCGAAAGCGGTTCGCATGCTGGTGGCTGCCTCGTGAATCGTGAATCACCATCTAGCGAAGTCGCGTTGTCGCTTCGTCTTGTCTCAGGATCGCTAAGTTAGGATCGCTAAGTTAGGCTGAAGACCCAGGTAAGCTTCCTTCCTTCTCTTCTTTATATTTTTTCCTACATGAATATATGGGCCTATATAGAATTTGGGGCCCCCCAAAATCTGGGGCCCTGTGCGAGGTGCACATTCTGCACATGTGGCCGTCCGGGCCTAACTCCCGTATAGGAGTAGGATCATCACTGCGATGTAGATAGGTAATATTTCCTCGTGCATCCCAATCCTATGCAGCCTAATATCAACAAACATAAAATGTCAGCCACAGAATGCCCGCATGACCTTGAAATTTATCCAATTATTCATCATGATAAGAATATGCATAAAACTTGTGGTGCATATCGCAACTGCATTGTGTGCTCTCTCTGGACCCTATATATAAGTCTATTCACTGATACTACCACACATGTACTACATTTAGGTCTTCAATAACCATTGCTCACAAGACACAACATGGCTCTATTTCCATACGTGAATGTTTTTCTTTAAAGGGACATGAAGTGGTTGGCATGTCACTTGCCTATCTCACATTAATATACATGCGCGTGATCCTGATATCCTTTTAGAGTGGGAGCAAAGAACACTATGGCTTGCATAGCTTGTTTCCAGAGGCAGCTACTTCATGGACCAATGCAGAGCTCCTTTAGGCACAACCATACTCGGCAAAGTGCACCTGGTATCGGCAAGTCTAGTTGGGTCAGCCCATAATCTTGTTTGAGAACAATCAAATTTTATAGGAATTTGTACACACATTACTTCGTTTCACTCGAAATTCAGGTGTCGCAGAACACGCTCGATCTTTTTTTTTTTGAGAGTACGCCAAGGCGTACCATATTTTTATAGAAGGCAGAATTTTTGAGTACAAGAACACTACAACTCAATGCGAACAACGAGTACGAAGCATAAGAACTAGTCCTAAACTATGCACCAACAACGTGTCTCGACCGAGGCCAACACGCTCGATCTGACATTGGCGGAATCACCTCATACCGAATGATGAGGGTTAGACTGAACAAAGAGCGTGCCATGATTACTGATGTAAACATATTCATTCGTTGGGATTCCGTTACAGGCTCTATCACTACAGACACCTCTCATGTCGCTCTCTATCAACTAACACACTGACAAAAAAAACTTGGAGCGAAAAGGACTCCCAAATCAAAATGTCAGAAAGGCCATTGATTGGTTAAAAAAATTACACTCATCCAAGATCCTCAGTGATGCACCACACGAGCCGAGTACACTCCTGATCTACTCATCACGACGTCAACTTTATACATCAAGTTTCTTCACACTGACAATTTATCCCTTCGTTCTAAGGAGTAGCACAAAGACCGCTTGTACGGGTGTTGGCATATCTCGTACGAGCAGCCTATGTGATTATGATTACGATAAAAGTCCTTGATCCAAGTTCAGCGTGTATGGCGGTGGGTCGAAGCTAGCCTGAACCATTTCATATCAACATCGAAAGGAGCACATAACTGGAACCTCATCCCTGATGGGTGAGGAGTGACTGCAGCGCAGCTGTCACCACGGCTCCACCAGGCACCATCACAACACTCCAGCAGAAAAATAAAAGGAACAAAGCGATGCCACCTCACTAATCTGATTAATTGGTAGATGCAGTTAGTTTCAAGCGACTTTCTGTATTCTAATTCTGTGCCCAAAAATCGAGTCAAACTTTTCTTTGCATAATCTTACTCTCTCCTCTAAATGTGAGCCGCCTAGCATTTTTTTTATAAAAGGAGCATCAACCCACATTTCATTTACATGGAACTGATAAACAGTAAAATGCTGGCTCCAAGAATTCAGTTCTCCCGACACAGATCAAGCAAGATGCCCAGCAGGCATAACCAACTACAAGTTCGGCAGGATAATATTACCTCCGTTCCAAATATAAACTTTTTTATAAAGAAAATTTAGCTTTCTAATTAAAAAGGATTACATTTCGAAACGGAGGTAATACTTCAAAAAGCGCAAACCTTGCCTCATGTGGAAGAAAAACTCTGTTGTAATTCAAAGTTTAATAGGTTTCACAAAGCTTATAGAAAAATTCGACATGTACAACAGCAGATAACCTCCAGAACTCCATTAGTTTGTATATTTTTTTCAAGAAAAATTATGAAATGTATGTTTAGACAGTGTATTGTAATGATGATGTGTTTTTCTAGACTAATAAAAATTTACACAAAAAAATGACTTAGGATAAGTTCCGCGTTTACGTTTGAGAAGCAAGTAGTACATCTTCGCATATTTGGCCGGTCATATAGTTACACGTTTACCGTTGAGGAGTACAAGTGAAGTAGTAGCCTGGGGTTACCTGAACATTTGGGGACTGTTGTCGCAACATTCAGGGGGCGGAGAGTAGGCTGAGAAGGAGAAAGACGATGAGTTCTATGCTCTGAGATTCAAGAATTTAGACAAAACTCAACACGAAATTTCACTGTTTCTCTGCAAAATTACACTCCCTGGTTTGGACATGCTCGGGACGACTTACAGGTAGCATAGGTCACGCTTGCTTAGCGATGAGCATCGGGCTAAACAATCTATTTGACATGATAGGACTGGTTTCCTCTTCCATGATGCGTGCAATTAAAGTATGGATTATGGCACACAACACCGTCTGATGGCATCAGTAAATGCCGCTGTCTCGAAAGCAACTTATCAACCAGATGAGCAGAGGGGCCAGATTAGCAGCAGATGGCACCTATCCTCGTCCCAGGTTGCTCTCCCAACAAACACACTGAGTCACTGACGAAACATTTGGGGCGACAGACAAGGACTTTCAGGGCCTCTTTGATTTGAAGGATTCTAGAAACATAGGAATAGAAATAAATAAAAATGGTATTGCAATGTCATGCGCATTTTAATTCTACTGGATGTTGTATGCACCAAAAAAATTGTTTGATCCCATCACAAGAAAAACAAATGATTATAGAAAAGAGGTTTGAGTGGATGCTAGATTTTCTGTGAAATCAATTGCAAAGTATTTCTTTCAAGAAAGTTCTATGAGATTCAATCCTACAAATGAAACAAACGCCATACAAGAAAATCTGAAAGAAAGAATTTAAATCTTTCAAATTCATATTCAAATCCTTTGAATTAAAGAGGCCCCCAAATCCCAATGTCAAAAAGGCCATAGATTTTGGACTAGAATTTACCCATTATAAAACATGTTTTCATAGTATTGCTTGCTATTATAACTGATATTAAAAAAATTATAAACTGGGTCAAAATTATATCTAAAAAATGACTTTGCACAAAAGTTATACATCTTGTATATTGGGAAAGATGGATTACATCTACTGCATGTACTCGTTTACCAGTTCGTTTGGACAAGGTATGCCATGCTTGCAACCACGCAACAACTACCTAGTTCAGAGAACAAATAATTCCCAGTAAAGTTGTATACGACTTGCACTGTTTTCTGCAAAATTGCCTACCAGGTTGGGACATGCTCGGGGTGACTGGCAGATCCCGTCCTGCTTACTTAGCGATGATCGTCGATCGTACTGAGCAGCCGATATGACATGATAGGAGTGGTATCCTGATTCCGTGATCCGCAATTAAACTATGATTCTGCCGCTATCAGGAAAGCAGCTTATCAACTAGATGAACAGCGAAGTTGGATTAGCAGCAGATGGGGAGATGGCCACCTGAATACCTGACCTTGTCCCATGTCGCTCTCCCAACGGCGTATTTTTTGGGTATTGTAAGCGATGATGTATTTTTTCTGTAAACTCGGTCAAATTTATTATACCAAAAAAAAAATGACTTGGGATGAAAGTTACACTTACATTTTGGAAATGAGGAGTAAAATTGAAGTAGTCGTAGCCCGATGTCTGAATTCTGTTCATTTGGGGGACTAAGTTGTTTGAACACTCTGACTGGATTGTATACAAAATTTCACACGAGTTGCACTGTCTCTCTGCAAAATTGCACTAGTGATTGGGATATGCTCGAGGCACAGATCGCGTACCTCACGCTTGCTCAGTGACGATCATCGTGATGAGCAATCTATATGACGTGATAAGAGTGGTTTGCTTGTTCCATGATGTGCAATTGACTATGGATCCGTGCGATGGTATTGCTGAATGCTGATGCCGCTGTCAGGAAAGCAGCCTATCAACCAGATGAACTGCGCTATCAGATTAGCAGCAGATGGCACCTAACCTCGTCCTATGTCGCTCTCCCAACAAACACACACACACAGACTGAAGAAACATCTGGGGGCGACAGACAAGGACTTCCAAATCCAGATGTCAGAAAGTCCATTGATTTGGCACTAGAATTTACTTACCAAAGATCCTCAGTGGCACACAAGCAAAGCCAATAGTTTTACTCCTCATTTTCCTTGATGAAAGGTTATACTATCAATTTTATTCCTCGGTTTTCTTCAGACTGTGAAGTTCATTACTACATCACTCAGATACATACATTCAATTTTTCCCTCAAAGGGGAAATCAGTCGGCGCAAATACAAATTGGTACAATACAACACGATGCAATGCAAGCTATGTGAGCTGCGAGATCAGAAATCGAGCATACACTCTGGATCAAATTCAGGCATTGGGAGAGGAGGGGAGGCCTACTTCAGGTGTACAGCGGTGTTGTTGGGGGTGGGGGGTGCCGGCGAGGCCTTGCCCTCCAGGAGGAGCGGCTTCCGGTGCACGTCAGCTTTGTTGTTGGGCGGCGGCGATGCCTTGCCCTCGAAGAGCTGCTTCCTGAGCACCTCGTGGAGGCCGTCAAAGAGCCTCTTTTTGACGGAGTCCATGGCGGACTCGAGTCGGTTGAGCAGCTCGGTGGAGTTCTTGTTGTACATGAAGAGGCCGTTGTAGAGGTCGAAGCTGTCGCTGCAGGTGTTGTCGACGAGTCGGAGCAGCGTCTCGTATCCCTTGGTGTCGATGGGGGTGGGCTGGAGGTCGAGCGTGGCGAGCATGCGGCCGACGGTGTGGGTGAGGAACTGCGTCTCGGCGGCGTGCGCGTCGTGGTCGGCGCAGGGCATCTCGACCATGCGGCAGCCCTCGCGCTCGAAGATGTTGAGGAAGGCGTCGGCGCGGGCGCGGCGGGCGGGGGAGTCGCCGACGCGGACCCTGTCGAACACGAAGGGGAGGCCGTCCCAGCCGTCGCGGGCCGACTCCGGGCCGAACATGGGGTGGGTGCAGATGACGTCGAAGTCCTCCGGGAGGAGGTGAGCAGCAGGTTCTTGGGGAACTCCTTGACGGAGAGGACGTCGACGAAGAGCGTGTTGCGGCGGAGGCGGTGCAGCGGGAGCGTGCGGAGGACGGCCTCGGCGGAGAGGATGGAGGTGGCGAGCAGGACCACGTCCGGGTGGCACTCGCAGAGGTCGTGCGGGTCCTGGAAGTAGGACGCGCCCAGGGAGGCGGCGGCGGCGGAGTAGTCGGACCGGGAGTGGGCCAGGAGCGTGTGCCCCTGCCGCGCGAAGGTGCGCGCGAGGAACTGCCCGAAGTTGCCGAAGCCGACGATGGCGATCTTGAGGCGCTGCCGCTCCTCCAGCAGCCCCGCCGCCCGGGACTCGTAGTCGAACGGCTGGGCGGCGTCGATGGCGCGGATGGTGCCGCCGCCGCCGCGCCGGGTGCGGACGGAGGGGAGATGGCGGCGGGAGGCGGCGGAAGAGGCGGGAGGGCGGAATTGGTTGCTCGCCGGCGGGGACGGCGGGCGGCGGCGGTGGGGTCTGGTTGGTTGGTGGAGGCGGAGGGAGGAAGCCGTGGAAGACGACAGCATCTTGAGTGCCGTTTCCTCTGGCTCTGGGCCTCTGGTGTTTTTTTTTTTGGGTCTGGGCTTCGCTCCGCTCCGCTCCGGGGAGAATTTAAATACGCGTGGGATGCGATTCCAGAGCATGTGATTCAGCCGTCGAATTTGTGCAAACATACTTGCTCGTTTCACCGAGCAAATCTAGATAAATTTGTAACAGTTATCCTCTGGACCAAATTATTGGGTTAATAGTTATTTTAAAGATATACCAAGATATACTGTATTAGGCTAAATAGTGCATTAATTGTCCTAAATTACTTTCACCGAGCTCTCTAGCGTTACCTACTCGACAATACCTCGGAGGAGTAATCCTCACGGAGGGGGGAGAAAATAAGGCCAGGGCGGAGAGCTATCGGGACAGGAGTACACGAGTTACCTAGCTCTAGAGCACGCTGCACGGAGGCAGGACCTACAGCTATATGTCTAGAATTATGTGGACGCTTTCGCGTGGTTACAATGAGTTGTGGTTGTGTCTCTAAGTCTCCCGAGATCCGGCTTATATAGACAATCCTAGGGTTTCTACGGAGAGACCTACCCGGATACAAGTTATATATTTACGGAACATTACGTTGCCGTACATGTCAAGGATACACATATTCCTAAGTTGTCGTTCAAGATCCGGCTCCTTCTGAGAACCTTCTAGATCTGACTCCTTGCGTAGTTATGTATGGATACGGCTCCTTGTATCTGGATGAACTTCTTTCATCTTCAATCAACAACAATTTAGCCGCCCGCTGAGCCATATGCCACCACCATCATTTGTGGGTCACCCGGACTTACCGGATCGTTGGCACTCCTGTTGTATATGTTGAGATACAGATCCTTGTATATCCGGATGTGTATCTTCTGTAGTTATATATAGCGATACATATCTTTGTATTTACTATTGGGCCTGCCTCCTTCTTTGTATAGTCGAGGACGTGGCCTATATATGTAACGACATATGCACCCAATCAATACATTGTGAGTTGCATCAATTTCTACATGGTATCATACCTACCGTTCCTAACCTAGCCGCCGCGCCCCCCTCTCCCCCGCGCGCGCCGCCCCACCCTCCAACCCTAGCGTCGTCGCCCTTGTGCCGCCACCGCTGATACGTCTCAAACGTATCTATAATTTCTTATGTTCCATGCTAGTTATATGACAATACTCACATGTTTTATATACACTTTACATCATTTTGATGCATTTTCCGGCACTAACCTATTAACAAGATGCCGAAGCGTCAGTTCATGTTTTCTGCTGTTTTTGGTTTCAGAAATCCTACACAGGAAATATTCTCGGAATTGGACGAAACAAAAGCCCATGGTCTTATTTTGCACGGAGCCTTCCAGAAGTCCGAAGAGGAGACGAAGAGGGGCGACGAGGCGGCCACACCCTAGGGGGGTGCGGCCCCACCCCTGGGCGCGCCGCCCTATGGGGTGGGCCCCTCGAGCGCCTCCCGACTCTGCCCCTTCGCCTATTTATTCTCTCCGTCGCGAAAGCCCTAGTACCGAGAGCCACGATACGAGAAAAGTTCCGCAGACGCCGCCGCCGCCAATCCCATCTCGGGGATTCGGAGATCGCCTCCGGCACCCTCGCCGGAGAGGGGAATCATCACCGGAGGGCTCTACATCATCATGCCCGCCTCCGGATTGATGCGTGAGTAGTTCATCCTTGGACTATGGGTCCATAGCAGTAGCTAGATGGTTGTCTTCTCCTCTTGTGCTATCATGTTTAGATCTTGTGAGCTGCCTATCATGATCAAGATCATCTATTTGTAATGCTACATGTTGTGTTTGTTGGGATCCGATGAATATGGAATATTATGTCAAGTTGATTAATTGATCTATCATATATGTGTTGTTTATGATCTTGCATGCTCTCCGTTGCTAGTAGAGGCTCTGGCCAAGTTGATACTTGTGACTCCAAGAGGGAGTATTTATGCTCGATAGTGGGTTCATGCCTCCATTGAATCTGGGACAGTGACAAAAAGTTCTAAGGTTGTGCATGTGTTGTTGCCACTAGGGATAAAACATCAATGTTTTGTCTAAGGATATTTGTGTTGATTACATTACGCACAGTACTTAATGCAATTATCTGTTGTTTGCAACTTAATACTGGAAGGGGTGCGGATGATAACCCGAAGGTGGACTTTTTAGGCATAGATGCATGCTGGATAACGGTCTATGTTATTTGTCGTAATGCCCTAAGTAAATCTCATGGTAGTCATCATGATATGTATGTGCATTGTTATGCCCTCTCTATTTGTCAATTGCCCAACTGTAATTTGTTCACCCAACATGCTATTTATCTTATTGGAAAGACACCACTAGTGAACTGTGGACCCCGGTCCATTCTTTTACATCTGAAATACAATCTATCGCAAACTCTGTTCTCTGTTGTTCTTCGCAAACAAACATCATTCTCCACACCATACGTTTAATTCTTTGTTTACAGCAAACCGGTGAGATTGACAACCTCACTGTTAAGTTGGGGCAAAGTATTTTGGTTGTGTTGTGCAGGTTCCACGTTGGCGCTGGATTCCCTGGTGTTGCGCCGCACTACACTCGTCCACCAACAACCTTCACGTGGCCTTCATCTCCTACTGGTTCGATAATCTTGGTTTCTTTCTGAGGGAAAACTTGCTGCTGTGCGCATCACACCTTCCTCTTGGGGTTCCCAACGGACGTGTGCTTCACGCGCCATCAAGACTGTTTTCTAGCGTCGTTGCCGGGGAGATCAAGACACGCTGCAAGGGGAGTCTCCCACATCCAATCTCTTTACTTTGTTTATTGTCTTGCTTTACTTTATTTTATTTTCTATTTTGTTTACTTTCTTTATATCAAAAACACACAAAAATTAGTTACTTGCATTTACTTTATTTAATTCAGTTTGCTTAGTTTATTTTTATTATTGCTAAAATGAGTAATCCTGAAGTTGAAGTTCGTTCGTTTAAACAACAAGGGGGAGAAAGTTTTAAAAATGCTTGGTATAGAATTAGTGATGCTCATTATAGGTGCACTAAGAAACACTCCACTATTATCCTCCTTAGGAACTTTTATGTTGGTATTTCTAGCTGAAATAGGTATGTTCTTGATACTCTTGCGGGAGGTAATTTTCTAGGCACTCCTGCTTTAGAAGCTAGTTGCATTATTGAGAGTCCAGTTGGAATACCACCTGTTAATGAAGCTAAAATTGACATCTCTCTTGAAGATGTCATGAAAAAGTTGGAAGCCATAGAGAAAAATCTTCCAAGTGTTGAGACTAAATTGGGAATATTACTTGATAACACTGATAAACTTGATAAATCTCTAGGGGGAATTAATGAAAGAATTGATGTCTTAGAAACTTGTGCTATCCATGATAATCAAACACATAGGATTGGGAACTTGAAGAAGCTATGGGAATCCTGGGTTCAACTTTTTCTTCTCTTAAGTTTAAGGAGAAAGCTTATGTGGGTAAGGAGCAAAAGTTCATGTATGTCTCTAAGGTGCCTAAGCCAAACAATTATTATAAGCCTAAAATTGATAAAGCCCTTAGTACCACTATGGGAAATTTAGATAATGGAGCATCTAAGATACCTATTGTGACAAGTTGTGTTTTTAAGGAAAATCATGATGTTGATGCTTCATCTCTTGATGTTACTTGATTTACACTTTCTGCGCCTAGCTGAAAGGCGTTAAAGAAAAGCGCTTATGGGAGACAACCCATTATTTTATTTCTGCAATTTTTGTTTTATATTTGTGTCTTGGAAGTTGTTACTACTGTAGCAACCTCTTCTTATCTTTATTTTATTGCATTGTTGTGTCAAGTAAAGTCTTTGATAGTAAGGTTGATACTAGATTTGGATTTCTGCGCAGAAACAGATTTCTAGCTGTCACGAATTTGAGTAGATCTCTCTGTAGGAGACTCTAAAAAATCTGCCAAAATTCATGAGTAATCCTCAGATATGGACTCAACTTTCATTCAATTTGAGCTTCTTCATCTGAGCATGTTAAGTGCCTCAAAAATATTCGTCTTTACGGACTGTTCTGTTTTGACAGATTCTGCCTTTTATTTCACATTGCCTCTTTTACTGTGTTGAATGGATTTCTTTGTTCCATTAACTTTCAGTAGCTTTAGGTAATGTCCAGAGGTGTTAAGAATGATTGTGTCCTCTCTGAACATGTGAATTTTTGATTATGCACTAACCCTCTAATGAGTTTGTTTTGAGTTTGGTGTGGAGGAAGTTTTCAAGGGTCAAGAGAGGAAGATGATATAATATGATCAACAAGAGTGAAAAGTCTAAGCTTGGGGATGCCCGCGTGGTTCATCCCTGCATATTTCAAGAAGACTCAAGCATCTAAGCTTGGGGATGCCCAAGGCATCCCCTTCTTCATCGACAACTTATCAGGTCACTTCTAGTGAAACTATATTTTTATTCCGTCACATCTTATGTGCTTTACTTGGAGCGTCTGTATGTTTTTATTTTCGTTTGTGTTTGAATAAATTCGGATCCTAGCATTCCTTGTGTGGGAGAAAGACACGCTCCGCTGTTTCATATGAACATTGGTGTTCTTAGCTTTACTTTTAATGTTCATGGCGAAGGTTGAAAACTGCTTCGTTCATTGCTATTTGGTTGGAAACAGAAAATGCTTCATGTGGTAATTGGTATATGGTCTTGAATAATTTGATACTTGGCAATTGTTTTGAGTTCTCAATTAGATCATGTTTAAGCTCTTTCATCATGTAGTTTAAACCTATTAATGAAGAACTACCATAGAGCTTGTTGAAATTTGGTTTGCATGATTGGTCTCTCTAAAAGTCTAGATATTTTCTGGTAAAAGTGTTTGAACAACAAGGAGACAGTGTAGAGTCTTATAATGCTTGCAATATGTTCTTATGTAAGTTTTGCTGTACCGGTTCATACTTGTGTTTGCTTCAAACAACCTTGCTAGCCAAAGCCTTGTACTGACTGAGAGGGAATGCTTCTCGTGCATCCAAAACCTTGAGCCAAAACCCATGCCATTTGTGTCCACCATATCTACCTACTATGTGGTATTTCTCTGCCATTCCAAAGTAAATTGCTTGCAAGCTACCTTTAAAATTTCATTCCTTGTCCTTTGCAATACATAGCTCATGGGAAAGTAGCCTAAAAAACTATTGTGGTGATGAATGTGTCGCTTATGTATCTTATTTCTTATAAGTTGCTTGTTGAGTGGTAACCATGTTTCTGGGGACGCCATCAACTATTACACCTTTGTTGAATATCATGTGAGTTGCTATGCATGTTCGTCTTGTCTGAAGTAAGGGTGATTTATCATGATTAAATGGTTTGAGTATGCATATTGTTAGAGAAGAACATTGGGCCGCCAACCAAAGCCATGCATCATGGTGGAAGTTTCAGTTTGGACATTAATCCTCAATCTCTTATGAGTATATTATCTGTTGTTGAATGCTTAAGCATTAAAGAGGAGTCCATTATCTGTTTTCTATGTTGTCCCGGTATGGATGTCCTCAAGATGAGATTTATCAAAATTGAGAAATCAAATGCGATCTATCTTCTTGGACCTTTGTACAGGTGACATTGAGGTACCCCTTTGTGACACTTGGTTGAAACATATGTAATGCAATGATAATCCATGGAAATCCAAGCTAACTAGGAAAAGGTGCGAGCACTATTGGTATTCGATGCATGAGGCTTGCAACTTATAGGAGGTTTTATGCATAACACATATGAATTATTACTACCGTTGACAAAATTGTTTCCATGTTTTCAAAATAAAAAGCTCTAGCACATGAGTAATCCCTGCTTCCCTCTTTCTTTTACTTTATGTTGAGTCAGTTTACCTACTTCTTTCCATCTTAGAAGCAAACACTTGTGTCAACTGTGTGCATTGATTCTTACATACTTGCTTATTTGCATTTATCATATTACTTTGTATTGACAATTATCCATGAGATATACATGTTGAAAGTTGAAAGCAACTGCTGAAACTTATATCTTTCTTTGTGTTGCTTCAAAACCTTCTATTAAGAATCTATTGCTTTATGAGTTAACTCTTATGCAAGACTTATTGATGCTTGTCTTGAAAGTACTATTCATGAAAAGTCTTTGCTATATGATTCAGCTTGTTTAGTCATTATCTTTACCATTGCTTTGAATCACTTCATTCATCTCATATGCTTTACAATAGTATTGATCAAGATTATGATAGTAGCATGTCACTTCAGAAATTATCCTTGTTATCGTTTACCTACTCGAGGGCGAGTAGGAACTAAGCTTGGGGATGCTTAATACATCTCAAACGTATCTATAATTTCTTATGTTCCATGCTAGTTATATGACAATACTCACATGTTTTATATACACTTTACATCATTTTGATGCATTTTCCGGTACTAACCTATTAACAAGATGCCGAAGCGCCAGTTCCTGTTTCCTTCTGTTTTTGGTTTCAGAAATCCTACACAGGAAATATTCTCGGAATTGGACGAAACAAAAGCCCACGATCTTATTTTGCACGGAGCCTTCCAGAAGTCCGAAGAGGAGACGAAGAGGGGCGACGAGGCGGCCACACCCTAGGGGGGCATGACCCCACCCCTGGGCGCGCCGCCCTATGGGGTGGGCCCCTCGAGCGCCTCCCGACTCTGCCCCTTCGCCTATTTATTCTCTCTGTTGCGAAAGCTGAAAGTATAGAGATGGTAAACCTAGAGGGGGGGTGAATAGGTTTCTACAAATTTTAATTCTTTCTTTGCAATATTAGGCTTTGCGGAATATAAAGATGAGCCTAATGCAAACTAGGTGAAGCAACCTATATGAGGATACAACTAACTCAAGCACGAAGGCTCTCACAGAGCGTTAAATCACAAGTAAGGAGTTCGGTTAGAGATAACCGATAGCACGCGGAGACGAGGATGTATTCCCGTGTTCCCTTGCTTTGCAACAAGGTACGTCACGTTTGGAGGAGTGGAGGTCCCACGAAGGATTCCCCGCGCCACGAAGGCTCACCCTATTCTCCGGAGCCTATCCCACGAAGGAATAGCTCACTCACTTGTGGTAGACTTTGAGGTAGCCTCCAAACCTTCACAATCTTGCCCGGAGCAAATCCACAGACCCGGATGCTTCCGGACTCCTCTTGCCCACCTAGGGTTTCCAAGGAACCCTAGGAAGCAAGCTTCTCAATGAATACAAGGGGGAATGAGATTTGGCTTGGTAGAACGGTAGATCGGGTCCTCCTCTAGTGATTCCCGGAGGGATTTGAGTTTGGGTGGAGGAGGAAGGAGATCTGAGGCTTTTGGTGTTTCTAGCAATGGAGTAGGAGAGAGAGAGCTCAAGAACAGTTTATAGTATGTTGCCTAACCCTTCCAAGGTAGAAGAAGGGGTATTTATAGTGTTCTTCAAAAACTGGCCGTTGGTCACTTGCCACATCAGCAGATTCGTCGAGAAACCCGGTCGACCGGATTTGACGCCGGACTGGCCGGTCCACAGCCCGGTCAGACCGGGCCACAGACCGGGCCGGCCGGATTCCAACCGGAGCTGGGACCGGGTCTTGACCGGGCAGGCTTCTGAGCTACTCGGATGGTGCCCGGATGTCACAGGCGCAAAACCCGGTGGCTGACCGGACCGCTCGGTCTGGCGCCCGGTCAGACCGGGCCAGGGACCGGAGCAGCCGGTCCGAAACCGGGCTGGTGACCGGACGCAGACCGGAGGGCTTGTCTTCTTTACTGGAAGTTGCCCGGATGGCACCGGTTGAGGATCCGGTCGGCGACCGGGCTGTCCGGTGCCAGGGCCGGTCCGACCGGATCTGGGACCGGCCAGGCTCTGAAACTCTTGCTGATTTTTCGTCGAATTGGGGGGTCTCCCGTTGCCTTTTTGTTCCATTGCTACACCATCATACCTCTTTGGCTAATACCTGAAAGTCATCTTGTAGGCATGTATTAGTCCAAATACTCTAGCACGGTGTCATAGATACCAAAATAATGGATAAGGGTAAAATACCCTTACAATCTCCCCTTTTTGGTATACGATGACAAACCGAGCTAGAGTAACATATAGATATTATGATAAGCTCTAAACCTTGATTCCATATAAGATATTACGACAGCTCCCCCATAATGTGTGCACTTGGAGAATTTGCGTTTGAATGCAAAGTGCACCATTTGTGGAATATGAGAAGCTCCCCCAATATCTTTAGGAAACAAGCATGGTATGGACAAGTATATCAAGATATATAAGCATAAATCATGATCATCCATAAAGCATGATTATCCTAACATAGAGTAGCACACATAATAGTCGTCCATACATATCCATACATGAATTATTCAAAGTAGCAAATGATTCTTGAGAAATCAAAGCAAATACGCACAAGCCATATAAAATCCAAATAAAGCAACTCCCATGGCTTGTGACAATCAAGGAACCCCGTAATTCTAGACTCTACTCACTTCTCCCCCTTTGGCATCGGAACACCAAAAGGCGAAGAAAAGAGAAGAGATGCTAGCGTCCCATCAATAGAACTCGTGCCCCGCGGATGGAGAGCTGCCATCACCATCCTCATCATCATCCTCTTCTTCCTCATCCTCGCCATTGTCATCCTCATCACCTTCATCCTCTTCATCTTCAGTATCAGCATGAGATGCACGAGCAGGTCTAGGAGGAGGAGCGCCAAAGTACAAGGAAGGATCAAAGTTCTGGAACATCTCATCATGAAGGAGAGGCATCTCCCAGTTTGGTGCATGGACAGGCTCCAACTCAGGGCCAGGAGGGACAGGCACATTCCTAGTAGCCATGAACTCATTTTGGCGCCTCCTGGTCTCTTGGTTCAAAGAAAGACTTTGATGTGCAACATCATTGGTATTTTTGCACATCTGCCATAAGCTAGAAAAGAACCGAGAGACACCACGCTGTGGGCGCCTAGAGGAGCTGGAGCTAGCATGGTCATGGCGTTCCTTGGACCGGCGCTCAGAAGGCATCATCTCAGGAACATCCGGTCTATCACCTTGGGCAGGTACCTTGAAAGCATCCATCCTGACCCGCTCACCATGAGTATTGTGAGGTGCGGGCACTACATGGTTGATGAGCAGCTGAACGTACTGGGAAAGATTAGGAGTCAACCGCTCGCGAACACAGCGCCGTAGCTCACAGTAGATGAGATCACAGCCATCAATAAGCTTCCGGTGCTCAGGGTGACAGTAGTACATCAAGTTCAGATGATATGCCCGGCATTCACTTGTATCGCCGGACTTGCTGATGAGGGTCTCACGGAATAGCTTGGCAAGTATAAGGTAGGAGTAGTACATGCCAGAGATGGAGGGAGGTCCAGGTGTGGGTTTCGGAGGATAGCAAAAGGCAATGTCCCCCCTGGAGAACTTCTGCTGAGAGTATATCTTGAAACCAGAAGCACTCCCTCCACCATACCCCAAGGCTTCACAGAAATCAAGATAGGTGCAAGTGAATTTCTGTTTGCCCGTCATCCAAGTCATAGTCCGGGCTGCATCATCATGGAAGAAGACTGTGCAATGAAACTGTCTCACCAAGGACGGACAATAGCACCCATCAGTAGGTGTCAGGCACATAAGATCATACAAGCCCATCCTCCTCAAGGTCGCAACCACAAAGCGAAACTTGGTGGCTGCATACATTTCAATGACATCTTTGATGGCCTTGGGCATAACAATGGTGCCTTTCTTCATGTGCTCGTGGGAGTCATAGTATTCATCCCACATGACTTTCTGTGTCTGGGTCCAGAAAAGCTGATCTCCCCCTGTGTAAGTGGGTTCCTCAAAGCGATAGGGGTTGGACTCCCTGAGTCTTCTCCATGCACCAATATGCACATCACCAACATGGAACTCTGGCAATACCTCATCACCATCTTGTGCTGCATGCTTATCTTTCCTCTTATTGGCAGTTGTCTTGGTGCGGCCCCTAGCTGAGCTGCCACTAGGGAGCTGAGAGGCACGACCACTAGTACGGCGTGGTGGGTGTCCTGCATGCCTCCCTCTCTTGGCTGTGGTGTCACGGTCCTCACCGCTCCAATCTCCTGTGAATAAGCAATATAGGGCGAGAAGAGCAATGAGGTAAGTGTACATGTCATCGGATATATGAGGAAGCCAAGAGCATAGCCTATATTCAAGTGTTTCGACGAGATCATGCGAAAAGCCGGGCGAGCCGGCAGCAGGGCCGGTCGACTGCGGACGACGGACCGGGCGAGCCGGTTGGCCATCCGGTTGACCGGGCGGTGCGCCGGACCAGCCGGTCGAGAGGCCGGTTGACCGGGCTGTAGACCGGGTCATGCTCGAGTTGTGATGTTTGCCCAGAAATTCGACACAAAATCATGCAAAAACTCACAAACTTGAACATAGATTATACCAGGGGAGTGAACAATGTGCATAGGAGGGGTGTGACACTCTAGGTGGCATGAGGACTTACTAACCCTAACCCTAACCCTAACTTTTCTCTACTTTCCTCAACAATGGGCAATGGGAGAGGGAAAGTAAGAGGGAGAGGGATAGGGAGAAAGATTTACCCGAAGACATTGTCCTCTTGGCCCAAGTGAGCAAGAGGAACTCGTGAAGAAGGCTTGAGGACCAAATCCCCACGATCTCCCAAACGAGCTTGAGAGGGACCAAATCCTTTGGTGAAGGTGCTTGAAAGATCCCGATCTATGGTTGTGTGAAGTTTGGGGAGAATCTAGTGGTGGGAAGTGCCTAGGGTGTGGTGGAGATGGTGAAGGCGGCGGCCATGGAGGTTTGAGAGGTGGGGGATAATGAGGAAGAAGATCCCCAAGGGGTATCTTCCTCAAAACATAACAGCCCGCAAGGCCGGTCGAGCGCCCGGTCGACCGGGCCAGTGACCGGACGAGCCGGCGCACAGGCCGGTCAGACCGGGCCAGTGACCGGCCAGAGTCAGTTTTTCCAAAAATGTGTCGTTTTGCCTCGTTTTGCCCCTATTCTTTGTGTAAATGTGTGTGAGTGCTCAGATGATGACATGTACATATAGATAGATAGATGATGATGAGATGAGCATAGACATGGGGTTGGAAACACAAAGTTCTCTAGGCATACCCATTGGAGAGAAAATCCAAACAAGATGTGAATAGCAACAATGGGCATGATTCGAAGTGTATATCAAGAATCATAAGTCATTTTGGAATGATTTTTGCAATAAGATCATTTGGCCTTATATAGTCAAATCAATTTATAATGAAGGCCCAATGAGGGGCGGGGGATTACTCCCCCTATGTGAAAGCGCAAATGTCATGAAACCTCGAAGAGACATGCTTGGGTCCATATAATGACATTGGGTCTATTTATGTTGCACACATAGGTATGCATCATACCAAGACATGGTAAAATGACTATCCCCATATGTGCTATACCTCTAAGCTAGATAGCAAGATAAATGCAAGAATATAGTGCAAGAAGTTAATCAATCCAAGTTTTTAGGATCAAGAATACCAAGTTCTCCTCTCAAGTTAACAAAGCGGGCTTCATCCAAAGGCTTAGTGAAAATATCCGCCAATTGGTAGGTTGTTCCCACATGAGTGAGATCAATATCCTTATTGGCAACATGATCACGTAGGAAGTGATGGCGAATGTCAATATGTTTGGTGCGACAATGTTGAACCGGGTTGTTGGCGATCTTTATTGCACTTTCATTGTCACAAAGAAGAGGCACCGTACCAAGAGACACACCATAGTCTTTCAAGGTTTGCTTCATCCATAACAATTGAGTGCAACAAGATGCCGCGGATATGTATTCGGCTTCGGCGGTGGATAGGGCGGTGGAGTTTTGTTTCTTGGATGACCAACTCACCAATGATCGGCCAATAAATTGGCAAGCCCCGGAGGTAGACTTCCGATCAACCTTATCACAGGCCCAATCGGAATCCGAATAGCCAATGAGTTCAAAGGTTGACCCCTTTGGATACCATAGCCCGAGAGTAGGAGTGAGAACAAGGTATCTTAGTATCCGTTTGACCGCCACTAAATGGCTCTCCTTGGGAGCGGATTGAAAACGAGCACACATCCCTACACTTAGCATGATATCCGGCCTAGAGGCACAAAGGTAGAGCAAGGATCCTATCATGGAGCGGTATACCTTTATGTGCACATCCTTCTCACCGTCACATGAACCAAGTTGCCCCTTTACGGGCATGGGTGTCTTCATTGGACTCGCATTGGTCATGTTGAATTTCTTGAGCATGTCCTTCACATATTTTTCTTGAGAGATGAAGGTGCCTTTTGCAAGTTGCCTCACTTGGAAGCCTAGAAAGAACTTCAACTCTCCCATCATGGACATCTCAAATTTCCTAGTCATCAATAGCTCAAAAGCTTTGTTATGATTAGGGTTAGTTCCACCAAAGATAATATCATCAACATATATTTGACATATAAAGAGGCCACCCCCTTTAACCCGCTTGGTGAAAAGGGTGGAATCGACCGTACCCATGCAAAACCCATCATGTAGTAAGAAATCCCTAAGGAACTCATACCAAGCACGTGGAGCTTGCTTGAGACCGTAGAGTGCCTTATGGAGTAAATACACGTGGTTGGGTCGGCATGGGTCTTCGAAACCCGGGGTTGTGCCACATATGCGGTTTCTTTTAGGGGACCATTCAAAAATGCACTTTTCACATCCATTTGATATAATTTGAAATTGTGGAAAGATGCAAATGCAAGCAAAAGACGAATAGCTTCAAGACGGGCTACCGGCGCAAACGTATCCTCAAAATCCATACCTTCTATTTGGGCAAACCCTTGCGCCACTAACCTTGCTTTGTTTCGTATGACAATGCCATTCTCATCTTGCTTGTTCTTGAATACCCATTTGGTCCCAATGACATTGATGCGATGATCTTTGGGTCTCTCAACTAGAGACCATACTTCATTACGAGTGAAACACTCCAATTCTTCTTGCATGGCGATTACCCAATCCGGATCGACCAAGGCTTCATGTACCTTGAGTGGCTCAAAACTAGACACAAAAGCATGATGTTGACAATAAGTGATAAGTAATGCATGGTGTCTACGATTTACCACTCCTCTTGAAATGCTACCAAGAACTTGATCCACTTTCATGTCGCTTGCCCTTGTAGCGGCCTTGATCTTCCGAATGGTTCCTTCATGATCAATGAATTCATCTCTTGCTAGTACTTGATCATGAGGGACCATTTGAGCTTGATCATGAGTTGAGGATGTTTCTTGATCGTCATCATGATCTTGCTCCATGGAATGAGGATCTTCTTCTTGTTCTTCGGATTGTGACTCATCTTGAGTAGAGGATGGTTCTTGAGTTGCACATGATGGTTCGGCTTGAGTTGAGCTAGGCTCCACTTGTGGCGTGCTTGAAACATCTCCTCCATCATCTTGATCATCATTATGAACCTCCATGGGCCGGATGTGTCCAATGCCCATATGCTTGATGGCACTAGATGGATCATCATCATTACCTGCAACACATGGAACAACTTGCTCCACTCGGGAGCCATTATCCTCCAAGAACACCACATCACAAGATACTTCAATGGTCCCGGAGGATCGGTTGTAGTATCTATAGGCGTGAGAGTTCTCCGCATATCCAACAAATATACCCTCTATGGTTCTAGTTTCAAATTTACCGAGCTTCCCTTTGTTGTTCTTAACAAGGCATGTGCATCCAAAGACACGAATATATGTGACATTAGGCTTGTTACCGGTAAGGAGCTCGTATGGGGTTTTGTTGTGGAGGGGACGGAGGAAGAGCCGGTTGGAGTAGTGGACGGCCGTAGAGATGGCTTCTCCCCAAAAGTTGTGGGGTGAGTTGAATTCACTCAACATGGTTCTTGCCATCTCAATGATAGTCCGGTTCTTCCTTTCAACAACACCGTTTTGTTGAGGGGTGTATGGCGCCGAAAACTCATGCTTGATGCCCTCATCATCAACAAACTCTTGCATAGTGTAGTTCTTGAACTCGGTGCCATTGTCGGTCCTAATTGCCTTGATCTCGGATTCATACATACGTTGAGCTTTCTTGGCGAAGGTGATGAACTCTCTATGGGTCTCGTCCTTAGTCTTGAGGAGAAAGACCCAAGAGTATCTTGAGTAATCATCAACAATGACAAGTCCATACTTGCTCCCACCAAGAGTATCATAATGTGATGGCCCAAAGAGATCCAAATGAAGGAGCTCCAAAGGCCTAGATGTGGAAACAATACTCTTGATGGGATGCTTCTTCTTGAGTTGCTTTCCGGCTACACATGCACTACAAACACGATCTTTCTCAAAAGAAACGCCGGTTAGTCCCACAATATGCTCACCCTTTAGGAGTTGTTTAAGATTTCTCATGTTAACATGACCAAGGCGGCGATGCCACAACCAACCTTCGTCATGCTTGGCCGCCATTAGACATGTGGAGAAGGAGGGGCTCTCTTTCGAGAGGTCAACCACGTAAAGGTTGTTCTCCACATATCCAACAAGGACCAATTTGAGATTGTCACTCCTAAAGACTTGCACATAATATTTAGTGAAATATGAATTGTAACCGGCATCGGCAAGATGATATACGTAAAGTAAGTTATAGCCAAGGTGTTCAACAAGCATAACCGTCTCAAGGCACAAGTCCTTAGAGATTGCTACCTTGCCATACCCAAGTACCTTTCCCTTTGAGTTGTCACCAAAGGTAATGCTTGACTTCTTGTTGATATCTTCAATGAATTGATCAAGCACACCTTTTCCTCCGGTCATATGATTGGTGCATCCACTATCAAACACCCATTTTGGACCACCGGAGGAATACCCCTACAAAATCAAGTAGAGGATTTAGGAACCCATCGATTAATGGGTTCCTTTGCAATGGCAACAATATCTTTTGGTACCCAAATTGAGTACCCTCTATAAGCATAGCCATTAGGAGGGCCAACATAGTTAGCATAAACATCACCATAATAATCAACAAATAATGCATAGTGATCGTTTGGCCCCGTGCGGTCACCACTAGTGGCTTTGCCCCTTGAGGCTTTGCCATTATTAGTGACCTTCTTGTTCTTATCTTGAGCGGGTTTCTCCTTCTTGTAGTTGTTCTTCTTGTGAGACTTGGGAACGTATCCAAGTCCATACTTTTGATTGTTTGACCTTTGCTTACTCAAGAGGTCATCCAATCCCATCTTGTTCTTGGCGGTGGTGAACTTTGCAAGTTCCTTTGTTAACCTAACATTTTCCTCAAGAATAGATGCATGCTCACAAGAGGATTCATTAGGATGGTAGTCGAGACCATATTTAGTCACCAAGGATTCAAGATATGCATTGGTCTCAACATGCAAAGAGAGTTCCTCTTGTAAACGAACATGTTCCTCAACAAGCTTAGCATGCTCACTAGTAAAAGATGTAGGGGAACTAGCATGCTTTTCAACAACAATGGGATCCTTCATTGATTCAAGTGCTTTCATGTAGGTTTCTTGAAGTAGGTCATGGTTCTCTCCAAGTTTCTTGAGCTCATCCTTTACAAGCTTGTTAGCTCTTTCAAGGTGGTCAAGATCCCTAGTGAGAGAAGCATGAGCAACTTCAAGTTCCTCCTTTGAGGAATGGAGCACTTGAGTCAAAGATTGAGCCCTATCAATAGTTTCTAGGTCCTTAACTTTATCAAGTTCATAGGTTTCAATTTGTTGCTTAAGGCCTTGAGATATGCACCTTTCGGTTTTTAGCTCTTGTCTTAGGAGATTGAATCTCCGTTCCTTTTCATCCAATTGATATTCTAATTCCTCAATGGACTCATCTTTTTCTTTGAGAGAGTCCATCAAGAAATCAAACTTGACAAGAGCTTTACCACGAAGGGTGCATCTAACATTGTAAAGTTCCTTAAGCACATTTAGTTCATCTTGATTTTCATTTTCATCATCAAGAACACTAGATAGGGAAGGTGGAGGTTCCATTACCTTGGTTTCCCTTGCCATAAGACAAGAGCCAACGATTGTAGAGGAGGAAGAGTCATCGGAGTCATCCTCTTGAGTGATTCTTGCCATGAAGGAGGAACCAACATCATTCTCCGTGGAGTAGTCCTTGGAGTAGTCATATGTGAAGAGTGACCCGGGCTTGGAGTAAGCCAAACCGGCCACCCCGGCCTCCTTCTCCTCATCTTCTTCCTCATCATCGGACAAGTACTCGGCTCCAACAAAAGCTCTTCCCTTGTTCTTCTTGAATCGATCGTTGATTGGGTTTGGCTTCAATCTTGGCTTGACCCCTTTGATGAATCTTGGCTTGTCTACCCTTTTCTCATAAGGGCACTCATTTGCAAAGTGGCTATCTTCATCACAATTGTAGCAAGTTCTCTTCTTCTTCTTGTCATTGAGAAGCGTAGGAAACTTTCCCTTGTACTTCTTGGCAAAGAAGGCAAAGTCGGTGACGATGTCACTAGTTGAAGTCATCTCCTCATCTTCTTCAATTTCATATTCTTCTTCTCCTCCATGGTCAGCTCTAGCCTTGAGGGCAAGGTTGTGTGACGCTTCATGATTGTGTGAGGCTTCATCAACACGGTTCATTGCCTTGAGCCTCTTTCCGGCTTTGGCCATGTTTTCATTGGCGGCCACATAGGAGACTAGATCATCGGAGTTGAGATCGGCACTCTTGGTCATGATTTGCAAGTTGAGTCCAAGGTTGGTATCTTCTTGTTTGACGGCAATCATAGCAATGACCTTGGATTTTATGAAGGCTTCGTTCATCTCGAATCCGTCATTGTACTTCTCGAGCACCAAGACCCTTGACCCTTACTTTCGCAGCACCAATCCTAGCATAGGCATCGAATACGGATTCTCCATCTCGAATCATGAACTGGTAGGCCTCTTGCTTTGCGAGTCTCATAGAGAGATGATTGGATCAAATCGGTTCCCTCTTGGAGTACTACGATCCGATCCCACAACTCTTTAGCGGAGACAATGTCATCAACTTGATCTAGAAGCTTGCGGTTGATGCCACTTCTAATCTTGTCACGTGCGGATGCATTGAGTTGACGGTTGTAGAACTCGGTGGAGGTCAACCGAGTAGGATCTTGTGGCTCCCGATGTCCATGAACAATGAGTTCCCATAGCTCCACACTCGCGACTGCGAATATGAGATTCCATAGCAGATTTCCAATGAGGAAAGTGAGTTCCATCGTAATGGGGAACGGTCCCACTATGGTTTATATGAGGCATGGGTGAAGTGTTTCGGGATAGCTATGGTCAACCTCATGGAAGGATTCTTTAGAAGCCGAAGCCCCACTAAGAGTTCCACCCGCGGTTAGGTTCTTAAGCATGGCGGTCATTTCGTCATTTGGTTTTGTAGCTCATCCTCCTTTTCTTCTTCTCGGCATCATATGCCAAGAATCTAGATTTCATCTCTTTAACCGAAAGGTTAGAGTCTTCATCTAGACCCTCGAAGAGTTTATCCATCTCACTCTTAAGGCGGTGAAGCCCTTAATAAGAGTCCAGGCTCGATACCAATTGAAAGTATAGAGATGGTAAACCTAGAGGGGGGGTGAATAGGTTTCTACAAATTTTAATTCTTTCTTTGCAATATTAGGCTTTGCGGAATATAAAGATGAGCCTAATGCAAACTAGGTGAAGCAACCTATATGAGGATACAACTAACTCAAGCACGAAGGCTCTCACAGGCGCTTAAATCACAAGTAAGGAGTTCGGTTAGAGATAACCGATAGCACGCGGAGACGAGGATGTATTCCCGTGTTCCCTTGCTTTGCAACAAGGTACGTCACGTTTGGAGGAGTGGAGGTCCCACGAAGGATTCCCCGTGCCACGAAGGCTCACCCTATTCTCCGGAGCCTATCCCACGAAGGAATAGCTCACTCACTTGTGGTAGACTTTGAGGTAGCCTCCAAACCTTCACAATCTTGCCCGGAGCAAATCCACAGACCCGGATGCTTCCGGACTCCTCTTGCCCACCTAGGGTTTCCAAGGAACCCTAGGAAGCAAGCTTCTCAATGAATACAAGGGGGAATGAGATTTGGCTTGGTAGAACGGTAGATCGGGTCCTCCTCTAGTGATTCCCGGAGGGATTTGAGTTTGGGTGGAGGAGGAAGGAGATCTGAGGCTTTTGGTGTTTCTAGCAATGGAGTAGGAGAGAGAGAGCTCAAGAACAGTTTATAGTATGTTGCCTAACCCTTCCAAGGTAGAAGAAGGGGTATTTATAGTGTTCTTCAAAACCGGCCGTTGGTCACTTGCCACATCGACGGATTCGTCGAGAAACCCGGTCGACCGGATTTGACGCGGATCGGCCGGTCCACAGCCCGGTCAGACCGGGCCACAGACCGGGCCGGCCGGATTCCAACCGGAGCTGGGACCGGGTCTTGACCGGGCAGGCTTCTGAGCTTACTGGATGGTGCCCGGATGTCACAGGCGCAAAACCCGGTGGCTGACCGGACCGCTCGGTCTGGCGCCCGGTCAGACCGGGCCAGGGACCGGAGCAGCCGGTCCGAAACCGGGCTGGTGACCGGACGCAGACCGGAGGGCTTGTCTTCTTTATCGGAAGTTGCCCGCATGGCACCGGTTGAGGATCCGGTCGGCGACCAGGCTGTCCGGTGCCGGGGCCGGTCCGACCGGATCCGGGACCGGCCAGAGCTCGAAACTCTTGCTCGATTTTTCGTCGAATTGGGGGGTCTCCCGTTGCCTTTTTGTTCCATTGCTACACCATCATACCTCTTTGGCTAATACCTGAAAGTCATCTTGTAGGCATGTATTAGTCCAAATACTCTAGCACGGTGTCATAGATACCAAAATAATGGATAAGGGTAAAATACCCTTACAAAAGCCCTAGTACCGAGAGCCACGGTACGAGAAAAGTTCCAGAGACACCGCCGCCGCCAATCCCATCTCGGGGGATTCAGGAGATAGCCTCCGGCACCCTGCCGGAGAGGGGAATCATCACCGGAGGGCTCTACATCATCATGCCCGCCTCCGGATTGATGCGTGAGTAGTTCATCCTTGGACTATGGGTCCATAGCAGTAGCTAGATGGTTGTGTTCTCCTCTTGTACTATCATGTTTAGATCTTGTGAGCTGCCTATCATGATCAAGATCATCTATTTGTAATGCTACATGTTGTGTTTGTTGGGATCCGATGAATATGGAATACTATGTCAAGTTGATTAATTGATCTATCATATATGTGTTGTTTATGATCTTGCATGCTCTCCATTGCTAGTAGAGGCTCTGGCCAAGTTGATACTTGTGACTCCAAGAGGGAGTATTTATGCTCGATAGTGGGTTCATGCCTCCATTGAATGCGGGACGATGTGACGAAAGTTCTAAGGTTGTGGATGTGTTGTTGCCACAAGGGATAAAACATCAATGCTTTGTCTAAGGATATTTGTGTTGATTACATTACGCACGATACTTAATGCAATTGTCTCTGTTGTTTGCAACTTAATATCGGAAGGGTGCGGATGCTAACCTCGAAGGTGGACTTTTTAGGCATAGATGCATGCCTGGATAGCGGTTTATGTTATTTGTCGTAATGCCCTAAGTAAATCTCATAGTAGTCATCATGATATGTATGTGCATTGTTATGCCCTCTCTATTTGTCAATTGCCCAAGCTGTAATTTGTTCACCCAACATGCTATTTATCTTATTGGAAAGACACCACTAATGAAGCTGTGGACCCCGGTCCATTCTTTTACATCTGAAATACAATCTACTGCAAACTCTGTTCTCTGTTGTTCTGCGCAAACAAACATCATTCTCCACATCATACGTTTAATTCTTTGTTTACAGCAAGCCGGTGAGATTGACAACCTCACTGTTAAGTTGGGACAAAGTATTTTGGTTGTGTTGTGCAGGTTCCACGTTGGCGCCGGATTCCCTGGTGTTGCACCGCACTACACTCCTCCACCAACAACCTTCATGTGGCCTTCATCTCCTACTAGTTCGATAACCTTGGTTTCTTTCTGAGGGAAAACTTGCTGCTGTGCGCATCACACCTTCCTCTTGGGGTTCCCAACGGACATGTGCTTCACGCGCCATCAGCCATGTGTGCCTCTCCTCACGCCGCGCCGCCGTCGCACCTGCAGCCGCCGCCGCGCCTTCCTCCCCAACCCCCGCGCCGTCGCTGTCTCCCGTGCGCGCGTCGTCATGTTGTCGGTCTCCAACGGCAGTAACCCCTTTGCCAACAACCCAATGACGGGGGTCATCCATGCCTACAGCATGCCGGTGTCGCGCCCGCCCGCACCCGGCACCTTCGGTCCTCGCCCGCCGACTCACGAGACGCGCTTCATCGCGACACCGCCCTACGCCCCGGCCTTCACCGCCACGCCTCCGCCCTACGCCCCGGCCTTCACCGCCATGCCTCCGCCCTACGCCCCGGCCTACCACGCCGCGCCACCACCCTACGCGCCGCAGCAGCCCGCATGGGACCCGGCGCTCTTCGCGGCACTGCAGCAGGCGCCCGCACCTGGCTCTTACACCAGTGGCGGCAACTGGTTTATGGACACGGGCGCCTCATCTCACATGGCCGCTCACCTGGGTAATCTTTCCCACTTCCACCGAGTCTCGCATCATTGTCGTAACGGCGCCGGTGATATAGGCATCCCCAGTGGGCCTGCCGAATATGGTACCCGGGGTTTACTAAAGGCCCATGAGTCGAAGATTACGAAGCCCGGAAGCCCAGTTAACTGTCGATATGGAAAGATAGAATTGTATTAGGAATAAAGAGATTTGTAACTTTACGGGTCGAACTCAAAGAGTCTCCCGGAATCTGTAACTTGTGTAAAACGAAACCCTCGGCTCCGCCTCCTATATAAGGGGGAGTCGAGGGACGAAGAGGGGATCGATTTCATTGTCAACATAACCCTAGTTTTCTAGCAGTCGAGTACTTTTCCGGCTGAAACCCTCGAGATCTACTTGCCCTCTACTTCCACGAAAACCCTAGTCTACAATCCGTAGGCATTGACAAGTCGATACCTTGTCGATTGGCGCCGTCTGTGGGAATTAGAGGCGACAAGGAGCTGATCTCGATGGCACGTTCAACATCGTCGACATCTTCGGTGGCAAGCAATGCGATGGACAGAGGTAAACAGATCAAAACTGGTCTCGTTGATTTCGTTCCTCACCCTCCCGCCCGTTTGGATGCATATGCCTACTTGGAAGAGCCAATGGAGATGAAGTTCGGGAGCTTCTACTTTCGCGTCGGGAGAGAAGGTTCACATTGTTTAGCGGCACCGATCCGTTCGGAACCGTTAGCGGTTGTTCCTGATTTCTCGGGATCACCATCATCAACCAAGTCAAGCACCAGCGAAACTTCGTCGACAAGCAGCATCAAGCCCGCCGCCGGTGGAGATCTCGCCAATCTGTTTGGCGGTATATCTTTCGGGTTGTCCACGGACTCCGATCTGGACAACGACTCGGAAAGCGTCGATAACTTCAGCTTCATTGACAAATCTACCCTTATTCGGGAGGTCCTCTCCGATTGTCACACGGTGTCACCGACCCAGAGGATGATCATTCAAGGCCAACATACCATCAAGTCTACGTAATTGGCGAGTCAAGTCGTCCTGAGGACGAAACATCAGAGGCTTTCGATGATTTGGGAAATCCATACATCGATCCCGCTGATCTTACGCGAGGTTTAGGCAGCAAATATGTCGGGCCTACACCGCGCCAAAGAGTGCAACTCTCGCAAGCAGCTTGGGACAGAGCGACAATGGCCTTGAACGGTACAAATCCGTTGACCACCGCCGCTACGGTGGAGTAGTTGTAAGCATACCAATATAGACTTGCGTGTGCTGGTCGAGAATTGGAGAAACAAAGGGTGATACTTGAGCAGAGAAAAGCTGCAGCTTCCGCGTCAAGTAGGCGAAGAGCCGAGATGAGTCGACAATCAGGAACTTCGGGACATAGTCACAGGGCAGCTCGTAATAGAGGAAGATCTCGGCTGCAGCACATACCTGAGGGCGAGAGGGAGCATTTGGTCCAAAACCTCGACATGTCTTTTATGTCGATAGACACAAGAGGGAACATTATTCCCAAAACACCGGAAGCTGGATACATGGCGACTCAGGCTTACATACTTGCATCCAGACCACCTCCCGGAGACCCAAGAGAGGCGTTGTACAATATGGCTATGGCAGGAGTTGGAGTCATGGGAACAGCGTTCGCAGGCACAAGTACCCCTCCCGAAGGTGCTCCAAGGCAAAATAGTCCACGACCCACTGTGGTGGTACAAGATCCTCCAAGATCGGGTGGTGCAAGAGATACTGCGACACAGGCACGAGTCGACAGAGCACGGAAAGAAAGGAGAGAATGTCAGCATTCACCAGAAGTAGATGAGGAAGATATGTGCGGTCTCCCTTGTTTCACTGGACGAGTCCGCAAAACTCGGGTTCCGTCTGAGTTTAAATTACCTGACAACTACAAGAAGTTCGATGGCATGCAAGACCCTGAGGACTGGTTAGTCGACTACCTGGAGACAGTAAAATTGACGGGTGGAACCAAAGCAACCGCTATGCAGAGTATTCAGGTACATTTAAGAGGAGCAGCGAGGTCATGGATAAAAAAGTTACCACCTGGTTCCATCGACAGCTGGAAAACTTTCGAGGACATGTTTGTGAAGAACTTCTTATCGACATGCAAGAAACACGCGTCAATAGAGCAGCTAAGGGCCTGCAGACAGAAGTATGATGAGACAATGAGGACGTACATCCAGAGGTGGAATATTATCAAAAATTCGGCAGAGAACATATCGATACCTTGTCAGCCGGTCTTCCTATTTCTCACATTGGTTCTGCTAATTTTCCTTCTACTTCTAAACCACTGTCTCTTAATAAGTCATTGTGTCTCCCCAGCTTATTCAGAATTTAGTCTCTGTTAAAACTCTTTCTCGTGACAACTTTGTGACTGTTGAATTTGACGCTTTTGGTTTTTCTGTTAAGGACGCCCGCACCCGGATGGTCCTCCACCGATGTGAGAGCCCCGGCGATTTGTATCCGGCTTCCACCCCCGGCGCCGCACCTCGTGCTCTCTCCGCAGGCATTGATCTTTGGCATGCTCGTCTTGGACATCCCAGTGCCAACACGCTTCACCAAATAATGAGGGGTTTTCGTTTTCATGTAATAAACAGTCTTCACATAGTTGCGAAGCATGTCGTCTTGGTAAACACGATTGTCTTCCTTTTAGTCAGTCTTCCCGTCTTTTCCTTTTGAGTTAATTCATAGTGATGTATGGACCTCTCCAATCCCGAGTAATTCTGGTCTTCTTTATTACCTAGTTATTCTTGATGATTTTTCTCATTTTGTGTGGACGTTTCCCCTCCGTAAAAAGTCTGATGTCACCACCACTCTCACAGCCTTCTACGCCTATGTTTCCATCCAGTTCGGTCACCCCATCCACGCCCTACAAACTGACAACGGAAAAGAGTTTGACAATGTCGCCATCCGCACCCTACTCTCATCTCACGGTACTATTTTTCGTCTAACCTGTCAATACACGTTCCAACAAAACGGCCGCGCCGAGCGTATCCCCCGCACCCTCAATGACTGCGTCCGCACACTCCTATTCCACAGCCATGTTCCCCCCCCCCACCTTTTGGCCCGACGCCTTAGCCACCGCCACCCTCCTTGTCAACCTCCGTCCGTGTCGTCCCCGTTGGAACTATGCACCTCATCACCTCCTTTACGGTTCCCCTCCATCCTACGACGGTCTTCGGATTTTCGGTTGTCGTTGTTATCCTAGTATCGCCGCCACTACTCCTCATAAACTCGCCCCTCGTTCCGTTTCGTGTGTCTTCCTCGGTTACCCGGCTAACACCAAAGGCTACCGCTGCTATGATCCGGTTTCTCACCGCGTCATCACCTCCCAGCACGTGTACTTTGATGAGCATTGCTTTCCTTTTGCACAGAGACAGGTGGTCGCCACTCCTCCTTCGACTACTGATGGTCCCCGGCATCGACCCCCTGTCCCGGCAGGTCTGCCGGCTGCAGTGCCCTCGAGATCGGACTCGGGCACTGCCTCGTCGTTCTCCGCCACGCCCTTGAGCTCTGGCTCGGGCGCTGCCTAGCCACCCTCTGGGTCACCCTCGAGCCATGTCTCGGGTGACCCCATGCCGACACCCGCGCCGACACCTGCGCCGACGCTCGCCTCGACGCCGCCTGCGTCGCCCTCGAGCCTCAGCTCGGGCACCGCACCTTCTTCGTCGGGCGACGCACCTTCGCCAGGTTCATCCGCCTCGACGCCGCTTGCGTCGCTCTCGAGCCTCAGCTCAGGCGCCACGCCGTCTTCGCCGGGCGACGCCTCGCCTCCGGCTCCACCTCCGCCTCCTCCGCCGCCGGCCACGGGGCCCCTCACGCGCGCCTGTGCAGGGATTGCTAGATTTGGCACCCTCTTGCACGCTCATCATTCTCTTTGTTGGTCTTTGCTATGTTTATGTGCTCACATTGGATCCTCTTTTCTACCTAGCGATGTCGATGTATACGGTGTGTCCATCGGTTTGTGTGGTTGGTCCTAAGCCTAGGGTGGTTGTCTGTATCAGCATAAACCTCGGGGGGACCGGTGTTTTCTTGGCGCGTCTTAATTGATTGTTCTATTTGCTAGGCCCTGATGAGGTCTGCTGAGTTGGAGGTTGAGGAAAGGTGAAAGCTTTGCAAGATCCCGGTTGATGCCGGTGGTAGCTTTGTTCCAATTTCCCGGATCAAGATATATCTTTTGGTTTGTGCTTAGCCTTGTTTTGCTTGGCGTGGTAGCTTTGTGTCTCTAGATGTCCACACATATGTTCATATCTCTAGCTGGTATCCCCTGTTTGATAGTTTCTGGTATTGTCTAATAATTTCGGTCGGTTGACAGCTTCGTTAATTCAAAGTCGAGCCCAGTTTGAGCCTTTCGTCTAGAACATTGGAAAAATCAAAGGAGATGAAGTGTTCCAGCACGCGACGATGGACCGAAATCATATACTACGCAACAGCTCGATAAAAGGCAAAAAAATGCATAAGGGACTGCATATTGACCTCTTTAACAATTTTGAGGACTAAAGTGAAACAGTTTCTACGTACCAGGACTAGATTGAACCATTTCGACGAGTTGGGTAGCTGTGGTCTGTGGACGCAGTTCACTTCATTCTAAAATTCCCCTCGGAAAAAAGAATATGTGGTTCTGCAAAAGAAAAGATTAAATTAGCAAACATAAGGCATGTACAATGAAAGTTGCTTGCACAAGTGCTTAAAAAATAAACCGAGTTTTATCTAAGCATTGGTGCTTACTTATACTGTGAGACGACCAATCTGTGAGACTTCAGACGTAGCTAGCCAACAAACCCAGCACCGATGTCATAAACAAACAAGAATATCATACCCCACCATATTGTGAGACGACCGGTTCCCAAACTCCATTTGACATACGAAACTAAACTCGAAATATTACAAATATGTAGGTTGAGACTGCATACAAATGGTTGAAATTTGGAACATCGTACATGCATTTTCTCGCTGCTTCTTGGGCCTTGGTATAATATGCATTTTTTTTCCTACCTTGAGGGTTTTGAATTGTCTTCATAAAGATGGATGGTAGATGTCATCAGCTCATATCATACTCATGAACGTTGACATTGAACTTGCATCCTGGAGCTTCCTCATTTGAAAGCCTTGCAAATAGCGGTGGTAGTTTCTAAAAGACATCAATGTCACCAACAGAGCCAAGCATCTCAAAGTAGCAATGCAAAATCCATAGGTCCTCGAAGACAATTTCTCCACCTATAATGCATGAAATCAATGGTTCCATGCTTCCTCGGTCAATCTCTAGCCGCATTCCTCGCCAACAGCCTTGTCGTGTCCACTTCACCTGGTACTCGGTGGTACTATTCTCCTAGGACTTTGACCAAACTAGTATATGGTTCTTCATAGGTTTGTTCCTCCCAAACCGACGTGGCATACGGTTTAGGTCCACCATGGTGTACCGGAGTGGGAACGTTATTTTCCATGTTTTCAATTTTACCACTACTCCTTATCCTATCAAACCGGTTGCACCACACCGCAACATGTTCAGTTTGTTTGCTAGAAACGAGGCAAAACATAGGCGGTTGATTCAGCATACATCCATGACTGATTCTGTGAATTGTGCCTATCCAACATGGAGGATGAGTGTCGATGGTGAGAACAATCGGTGCCGGAGGAGGGGACTAGCGGCACATAATAGAAGAACGTGTAGTGGCAATGTAGAGGACGAGTGCCGACACGTCCAGAGTTAGTGTGACGGGGTTTAGGGCTATATGTTTGGGAATGAATCGAGATCATGGCCATTGGCGCACACAATGTATTAAAGGAACAGAAAAGGCACGGAACAGAGAGGGGGGCACGTAAAAAAGCAAGAGATATGTGCCACCATGGAACCGACGTGAGGGAAAAATGCACAAAGGACCATCTATTACTCCTTCAACTAGTTTGATACTAAACAGGAGGTGGTGTTTGTGTAAGTTGTAAACTGTTCTTCAGGATCTTTGTAACCTGGCCTTGTGGCTTTATTAATTTAAAGTTGGCCACTTTGTGCCTTATGTTTCAAACTGGAGCGTGGTTTTTAGACTGAGGAATGCACTAAACCTTTTCGAGAAGTTCCATTGCTATAGATGCACTTGACTCGATTCTAAATTGTCCTAAACCAAATGTGATTCTCCTCGCGAGGAGAAGAGAACGTGACTCTCAAAAGAAGTTATATTAGCAACATATGTGTACTATGCTGACAGCACGTACGCTAACTAACTAACTAATTTGCTAGCTCGCTCCAAAAACCAATTGCTAGCTAGTCGTAAAATATGAACAGCGCTAGGTCAGGGCCGGGGATCGTGATTTTGATAGGATCAATTCTGGACCTTAGATCAAGTTTTGGTAGCCAATGAGACTTGCATTGCAACTTTCTTAGTCCCAATTAGTGGCCCATGTTCTTCCACGACGAGCTGGCCGATCTGTTGATCACCTTAAAGTATGTCTTAGATTTGTCAAATCTAAGATATCCTTAGGGAGTATTACCCTTTCCGCGGGACGTCTACGAACTGAATTAATGCATATTCTTTTTATGATGAATGGTGTGTTGGGCTTGTTGGCTAGACGTGTCTCAGGTCACTTGCCAAGTGCGACGCCGGAGTTACAGTCCCGACAGTCTAGCTATCAGTGTTTCGCTCATACAAGCAACAGTATAATTTTCTGCCAAACCTTCTAGGGTGAAGTTTTCAGTTGCTTTGCTCAATCTGATTAAAATGGACATACAAGTTAACATAAACAAATGATAAAATCAGCAGAAGCTAGTTAAACAAACAGGAATGTCATACTCCACCATAGTGTCAATTCCAAGTTTAATAGAGGAGCTAACATAGCCCAATTTATTTGTGTCAGCGGAGTGTTGTACCGGGAGATTATCAAATATAAGAGCATCTTCAGTCGCGTCCCCCAAACCGTCCCCCAAAGGGATTTGGGGCGCGCCGGACAAAAAAAGAGTTCCAGCCGCGTCCCCCAAAGCCTATTTTTGTCCGGCGCGGCCCGATACGGTGTCCGGCGCACCGAGCCCGTCCCCGTCCCACAGGGGACGTTCCGGGGACGCCGGACACAACGAAAAGCGAGGCCAACCGACGCGGGCCCGACCCGTCAGCGGCACGGAAGGCTAAAACCCCGTCGCCTACCTTTGGTCAAGCGACGTTAATGGCGTCCCTGTTTTCCCAGGCGACGCAGGGACGCGTCTCGTCGTGCATGGCCGCGTGGCCGTCCGCGCCGGAGTTATTGCGTGCAACCACCCCGCTGCCGCCGCTGTTTTAAGACGCCCTGCAGTTATCGCCGCTCATAATCCTTCTCGTCGCCGCCGCCTCCCCCCTCCCAGATCCTCTCCTCGCCGCTCAAAAAATATCAAGCTCGTCCTCCCGCAAGATCGCCGCGGCGAACGGCTTCGGACGCGGCAGCCTCACCGTGGCGGAGGCGTGGGCGCTGTACCACGCCCGGTATCCAGTCCCGCCGGACATGCGGCTGCCAAGCAGCGGCGGCCGGAAGATGGCCGTGAACGGCATTGGCGTTCCGCCGCCGCCGAAGCCGCGCACGGAGCAATGGTGGGACGCCATCAAGGCCCGTCGGGCTCAACTCACCGCCGAGGAGCGGGCGGATCCGACATGGGCGGCCAAGGACAACGACGACTGGTGGGTCACGTACTTCAAGGCCAAGTACGACGTCGAGATGCACAGCACCACCGGCCTCATCGGCGGGCCCAACAGCTGGAACAGGGAAGGCCGCGCCTGTTGCGGGGCGTTCCGGGCGCACCCTCGAGAACGTCATCCGCGGGCTGATGGCGTGTATTTCACACGTTCGTTGGGCAACCCCAAGAGGAAGGTATGATGCGCACAGCAGCAAGTTTTCCCTCGGAAAGAAACCAAGGTTTATCGAACCAGGAGGAGCCAAGAAGCACGTTGAAGGTTGATGGCGGCGGGATGTAGTGCGGCGCAACACCGGAGATTCCGGCGCCAACGTGGAACCTGCACAACACAACCAAAGTACTTTGCCCCAACGAAACAGTGAGGTTGTCAATCTCACCGGCTTGCTGTAACAAAGGATTAACCGTATTGTGTGGAAGATGATTGTTTGCGAGAGAAAATAGTAAAAACAAGTATTGCAGCATATTTGTATTTCAGTATTAAAGAATGGACCGGGGTCCACAGTTCACTAGAGGTGTCTCTCCCATAAGATAAAAGCATGTTGGGTGAACAAATTACAGTCGGGCAATTAACAAATAGAGAAAGCATAACAATGCACATACATGACATGATAAGTATAGTGAGATTTAATTGGGCATTACGACAAAGTACATAGACCGCCATCCAACTGCATCTATGCCTAAAAAGTCCACCTTCAGGTTATCGTCCGAACCCCCTCCAGTATTAAGTTGCAAAGCAACGGACAATTGCATTAAGTATGGTGCGTAATGTAATCAACAACTACATCCTCGGACATAGCGCCAATGTTTTATCCCTAGTGGCAACAGGCACAACACAACCTTAGAACTTTCCGTCACTCGTCCTGAGTGTCAATGCGGGCATGAACCCACTATCGAGCATAAGTACTCCCTCTTGGAGTTAAAAGTAAAAACTTGGCCAGAGCCTCTACTAGAAACGGAGAGCATGCAAGATCATAAACAACACATGTATAATAACTTGATAATTAACATGACATAGTATTCTCTATCCATCGGATCCCGACAAACACAACATATAGAATTACAGATAGATGATCTTGATCATGTTAGGCAGCTCACAAGATCTAACAATGAAGCACAATGAGGAGAAGACAACCATCTAGCTACTGCTATGGACCCATAGTCCAGGGGTAGACTACTCACTCATCACACCGGAGGCGACCATGGCGGCGTAGAGTCCTCCGGGAGATGATTCCCCTCTCCGGCAGGGTGCCGGAGGCGATCTCCTGGATCCCCCGAGATGGGATCGGCGGCGACGGCGTCTCAGTAAGGTTTTCCGTATCGTGGCTCTCGGTACCGGGGGTTTCGTCACGGAGGCTATTTGTAGGCGGAAGGGTAGGTCAAGAGGCGGCACGGGGGCCCCACACCACAGGGCCGCGCGGCCAAGGGGGGCCGCGCCGCCCTATAGTGTGGCCCCTCCGTGGCCCCTCTTCGTCTCTCCTTCGGACTTCCGGAAGCTTCGTGAGAAAATAGGCCCCGGGCTTTGATTTCGTCCAATTCCGAGAATATTTCGTTACTAGGATTTCTGAAACCAAAAACAGCAGAAAACAAAGAATCGGCACTTCGGCATCTTGTTAATAGGTTAGTTCCGTAAAATGCACGAATATGACATAAAGTGTGCATAAAACATGTAGGTATCATCAATAATATGGCATAGAACATAAGAAATTATCGATACGTCTGAGACGTATCAAGCATCCCCAAGCTTAGTTTCTGCTCGTCCCGAGCAGGTAAAACGATAACAAAGATAATTTCGAAGTGATATGCCATCATAACCTTGATCATACTATTTGTAAACATATGTAGTGGATGCAGTGATCATAACAATGGTGATGACATGAGTAAACAGGTGAATCATATAGCAAAGACTTTTCATGAATAGTACTTCAAGACAAGTATTAATAAGTCTTGCATAAGAGTTAACTCATAAAGCAATAAATCAAAGTAAAGGTATTGAAGCAACACAAAGGAAGATTAAGTTTCAGCGGTTGCTTTCAACTTGTAACATGTATATCTCATGGATAATAGTCAACATAGAGTAATATAACAAGTACAATATGCAAGTATGTAGGAATCAATGCACGGTTCACACAAGTGTTTGCTTCTTGAGGTGGAGAGAGATAGGTGAACTGACTCAACATAAAAGTAAAGAGAATGGTCCTTCGAAGAGGAAAGCATCGATTGCTATATTTGTGCTAGAGCTTTTATTTTGAAAACATGAAACAATTTTGTCAACGGTAGTAATAAAGCATATGAGTTATGTACATTATATCTTACAAGTTGCAAGTCTCATGCATAGTATGCTAATAGTGCCCGCACCTTGTCCTAATTAACTTGGACTACCGGATCTTTGCAATGCACATGTTTTGACCAAGTGTCACAATGGGGTACCTCCATGCCGCCTGTACAAAGGTCTAAGGAGAAAGCTCGCATTTTAGATTTCTCGCTTTTGATTATTCTCAACTTAGACATCCATACCGGGACAACATGGACAACAGATAATGGACTCCTCTTTAATGCATAAGCATGTGGCAACAATTATTATTCTCATATGAGATTGAGGATATATGTCCAAGACTGAAACTTCCACCATGAATCATGGCTTTAGTTAGCGGCCCAAAGTTCTTCTCTAACAACATGCATGCTCCAACCATGAAGGTGGTAGATCTCTCTTGCTTCGGACAAGACGGACATGCATAGCAACTCACATGATATCCAACAAGGAATAGTTGATGGCGTCCCCGTAAACATGGTTATCGCTCAACAAGCAACTTAATAAGAGATAAAGTGCATAAGTACATATTCAATACTACAATAGTTTTTAAGCTATTTGTCCCATGAGCTATATATTGCAAAGGTGAATGATGGAATTTTAAAGGTAGCACTCAAGCAATTTACTTTGGAATGGCGGATAAATACCATGTAGTAGGTAGGTATGGTGGACACAAATGGCATAGTGGTTGGCTCAAGGATTTTGGATGCATGAGAAGTATTCCCTCTCGATACAAGGTTTAGGCTAGCAAGGTTATTTGAAACAAACACAAGGATGAACGGTACAGCAAAACTCACATAAAAGACATATGGTAAACATTATAAGACTCCATACCGTCTTCCTTGTTGTTCAAAACTCAATACTAGATGTTATCTAGACTCTAGAGAAACCAAATATGCAAACCAAATTAACAAGCTCTAAGTATTTCTTCATTAATGGGTGCAAAGTATATGATGCAAGAGCTTAAACATGAGCACAACAATTGCCAAGTATCAAATTATCCAAGACATTTTAGAGTTACTACATGTAGCATTTTCCAATTCCAACCATATAACAATTTAACGAAGAAGAAACTTCGCCATGAATACTATGAGTAGAGCCTAAGGACATATTTGTCCATATGCAACAGCGGAGCGTGTCTCTCTCCCATAAAGTGAATGCTAGGATCCATTTTATTCAAACAAAACAAAAAACAAAAACAAACCGACGCTCCAAGCAAAGTACATAAGATGTGGCCGAATAAAAATATAGTTTCGGGGGAGGAACCTGATAATGTTGTCGATGAAGAAGGGGATGCCTTGGGCATCCCCAAGCTTAGACGCTTGAGTCTTCTTAATATATGCAGGGGTGAACCACCGGGGCATCTCCAAGCTTAGAGCTTTCACTCTCCTTGATCATATTGCATCATACTCCTCTCTTGATCCTTGAAAACTTCCTCCACACCAAACTCGAAACAACTCATTAGAGGGTTAGTGCACAATATAAATTGACATATTCAGAGGTGACACAATCATTCTTAACACTTCTGGACATTTCATAATGCTACTGGACATTAGTGGATCAAAGAAATTCATCCAACATAGCGAAAGAGGCAATGCGAAATAAAAGGCAGAATCTGTCAAAACAGAACAGTTCGTATTGACGAATTTTAAAATGGCACCAGACTTGCTCAAACGAAAATGCTCAAATTGAATGAAAGTTGCGTACATATCTGAGGATCACTCACGTAAATTGGCATAATTTTCTGAGTTACCTACAGAGAATTAGACCCAGATTCGTCACAGCAAAGAAATCTGTTTCTGCGCAGTAATCCAAATCTAGTACTTACTTTTCTATCAAAGACTTTACTTGGCACAACAAAACTTAAAACTAAGATAAGGAGAGGTTTCTACAGTAGTAAACAACTTCCAAGACACAAATATAAAACAAAGTACTGTAGGTAAAAACATGGGTTGTCTCCCATAAACGCTTTTCTTTAACGCCTTTCAGCTAGGCGCAGAAAGTGTATCTCAAGTAACATCGAAGGATGAAGCATCAACATCATAATTTGTTCTAATGATAGAATCATAAGGTAACTTCATTCTCTTTCTAGGGAAGTGTTCCATACCTTTCTTGAGAGGAAATTGATATTTAATATTACCTTCCTTCATATCAATAGTAGCACCAACGGTTCGAAGAAAAGGTCTTCCCAATATAATGGGGCAAGATGCATTGCATTCAATATCCAAGACAACAAAATCAACGGGGACAAGGTTATTGTTAACCATAATATGAACATTATCAACTTTCCCCAAAGGTTTCTTATTAGCATTATCAGTGAGATTAACATCCAAATAACAATTCTTCAATGGTGGCAAGTCAAGCATATCATAGACTTTTTAGGCATAACGAAATACTTGCACCAAGATCACATAAAGCATTACAATCAAAATATTTGATTCTTATTTTAATGATGGGCTCCCAACCATCCTCTAGCTTTCTAGGAATAGAAGTTTCAAGTTTTAGTTTCTCTTCTCTAGCTTTTATGAGAGCATTTGTAATATGTTTTGTGAAAGCCAAATTTATAGCACTAGCATTGGGACTTTTAGCAAGTTTTTGTAAGAACTTTATAACTTCAGAGATGTGGCAATCATCAAAATCTAAATCATTACAATCTAAAGCAATGGGATTATCATCCCCAAGGTTGGAAAAAAATTCAGCAGTTTTATCACAAGCAGTTTCAGGTAATTTTGCACGCTTTGCACTAGGAGTAGAAGCATTGCCAACACCAATTATTTTATCATGGATAGTAGGAGGTGCAGCAACATATGAATCATTAGCATTGCTAGTGGTGGTAATAGTCCAAACTTTAGCTACATTTTCCTTTTTAGCTAGTTTTTCATTTTCTTCTCTATCCCACCTAGCTCGCTAGTTCAGCCATTAATCTTATATTCTCATTAATTCTAACTTGGATGGCATTTGCTGTAGTAACAATTTTATTTTCAATATCCCTATTAGGCATAACTTTTGATTTCAAAAGATCAACATCAGAGGCAAGACTATCAACTCTAGAAACAAGAATATCAATTTTATTGAGCTTTTCCTCAACAGATTTGTTAAAGGCAGTTTGTGTACTAATAAATTCTTTAAGCATGGCTTCAAGTCCAGGGGGTGTATTCCTATTATTGTTGTAAGAATTCCCATAAGAATTAGCATAACCGTTACCATTATTATAAGGATATGGCCTATAGTTATTACTAGAATTGTTCCGATAAGCATTGTTGTTGAAATTATTATTTTTAATGAAGTTTACATCAACATGTTCTTCTTGTGCAACCAATGAAGCTAATGGAACATTATTAGGATCAACATTAGTCCTACCATTTGCAAGCATGGACATAATAGCATCAATCTTATCACTCAAGGAAGAGGTTTCTTCAACAGAATTTACCTTCTTACCTTGTGGAGCTCTTTCCGTGTGCCATTCAGAATAATTAACCATCATATTATCAAGAAGCTTTGTTGCTTCACCAAGAGTGATGGACATAAAGGTACCTCCAGCAGCTGAATCCAATAAATTCCGCGAAGAAAAATTTAGTCCTGCATAGAAGGTTTGGATGATCATCCAAGTAGTCAGTCCATGGGTTGGGCAATTTTTAACCAGAGATTTCATTCTTTCCCAAGCTTGAGCAACATGTTCATTATCTAATTGTTTAAAATTCATTATGCTACTCCTCAAAGATATAATTTTAGCAGGGGGATAATATCTACCAATAAAAGCATCCTTGCATTTAGTCCATGAATCAATACTATTCTTAGGCAGAGATAGCAACCAATCTTTAGCTCTTCCTCTTAATGAGAAAGGGAACAATTTTAATTTTATAATGTCACCATCTACATCTTTATAATTTTGCATTTCACATAGTTCAACAAAATTATTGAGATGGGCAGCAGCATCATCGGAACTAACACCGTGAAAATTGCTCTCGCATAACAAGATTAAGTAAAGCGGGTTTAATTTCAAAGAATTCTCGCTGTAGTAGCGAGGTGGAGCAATAGGTGTGCATAAGAAATCATTATTATTTGTGCTAGTGAAGTCACACAACTTAGTATTTTCAGGGTTGGCCATTTTAGCAATAGTAAATAAAGCAAACTAAATAAAGTAAATGCAAGTAAACTAATTTTTTTGTGTTTTTGATATAGCAAACAAGATAACAAATAAAGTAAAACTAGCAACTAATTTTTTTGTGTTTTGATATAATGCAGCAAACAAAGTAGTAAATAAAATAAAGCAAGACAAAAACAAAGTAAAGAGATTGAGAAGTGGAGACTCCCCTTGCAGCGTGTCTTGATCTCCCGGCAACGGCGCCGAAAAAGAGCTTGATGGCGTGTATTTCACACGTTCGTTGGGCAACCCCAAGAGGAAGGTATGATGCGCACAGCGAGCAAGTTTTCCCTCGGAAAGAAACCAAGGTTTATCGAACCAGGAGGAGCCAAGAAGCACGTTGAAGGTTGATGGCGGCGGGATGTAGTGCGGCGCAACACCGAGATTCCGGCGCCAACGTGGAACCTGCACAACACAACCAAAGTACTTTGCCCCAACGAAACACTGAGGTTGTCAATCTCACCGGCTTGCTGTAACAAAGGATTAACCGTATTGTGTGGAAGATGATTGTTTGCAGAGAGAATAGTAAAAACAAGTATTGCAGCAGATTTGTATTTCAGTATTAAAGAATGGACCGGGGTCCACAGTTCACTAGAGGTGTCTCTCCCATAAGATAAAAGCATGTTGGGTGAACAAATTACAGTCGGGCAATTGACAAATAGAGAAAGCATAACAATGCACATACATGACATGATAAGTATAGTGAGATTTAATTGGACATTACGACAAAGTACATAGACCGCCATCCAACTGCATCTATGCCTAAAAAGTCCACCTTCGAAGTTATCGTCCGAACCCCCTCCAGTATTAAGTTGCAAAGCAACGGACAATTGCATTAAGTATGGTGCGTAATGTAATCAACAACTACATCCTCGGACATAGCGCCAATGTTTTATCCCTAGTGGCAACAAGCACAACACAACCTTAGAACTTTCTCGTCACTCGTCCCGGTGTCAATGCGAGCATGAACCCACTATCGAGCATAAGTACTCCCTCTTGGAGTTAAAAGTAAAAACTTGGCCGAGCCTCTACTAGAAACGGAGAGCATGCAAGATCATAAACAACACATGTATAATAACTTGATAATTAACATGACATAGTATTCTCTATCCATCGGATCCCGACAAACACAACATATAGAATTACAGATAGATGATCTTGATCATGTTAGGCAGCTCACAAGATCTAACAATGAAGCACAATGAGGAGAAGACAACCATCTAGCTACTGCTATGGACCCATAGTCCAGGGGTAGACTACTCACTCATCACACCGGAGGCGACCATGGCGGCGTAGAGTCCTCCGGGAGATGATTCCCCTCTCCGGCAGGGTGCCGGAGGCGATCTCCCTGGATCCCCCGAGATGGGATCGGCGGCGACGGCGTCTCGCAAGGTTTTCCGTATCGTGGCTCTCGGTACCGGGGGTTTCGTCACGGAGGCTATTTGTAGGCGGAAGGGTAGGTCAAGAGGCGGCACGGGGCCCCACACCACAGGGCCTCGCGGCCAAGGGGGGGCCGCGCCGCCCTATAGTGTGGCCCCTCCGTGGCCCCTCTTCGTCTCTCCTTCGGACTTCTGGAAGCTTCGTGAGAAAATAGGCCCCTGGGCTTTGATTTCGTCCAATTCCGAGAATATTTCGTTACTAGGATTTCTGAAACCAAAAACAGCAGAAAACATCAACTGGCACTTCGGCATCTTGTTAATAGGTTAGTTCCAGAAAATGCACGAATATGACATAAAGTGTGCATAAAACATGTAGGTATCATCAATAATATGGCATAGAACATAAGAAATTATCGATACGTCGGAGACGTATCAGCGGCCTCCGCAACGGCGCTCCAAGGCTGTAGATGCCGTCGTCGCCGCCGCCGTCTCCTCAATGGCAGCCGAGGAGGACGACGTACTCGTCCTCCTCGCACTCTTCTTCCTCGGGACCGGCGCGATCGACGCCGTCCTCGTCGTACCGGTCGGCGCCGTACACCGTTCCCAAACGGGAGGTCAAGGAGGAGCCGGCGACGCCCGTCAACACGAGGCGTGGCGGTAGCGGCAGCGGGCGGCAGCAAGGGAGGCGCGGCGGCGCCCTCCTCATCCCGAAGCCGGAGGTGAAGGAGGAGCCGGAGGAAGCGTCGCAGGCGGCGCCGGCCGGCGGAGTACGAGCGGCGGCAGCGGCTCATCGCCGGCAGCCGACGACCCCGAGGACCGCCCGGGGCTGCGGGCTGCGTTCTTGGCGTCCATGGACGACAAGGACGCCTGGAGGGGCGACCCGGACGCGGCGATCGCCATGTCCATCCGCGACTCCGGCAAGCCGGCCGGTGGACCTCACCGACGACGGCGAGGCAGGACCAAGCGGCTTGGTGAAGGACGAGCCCGTGGACGAGCCCGTCAACGAGCGCGTCAAGCAAGAGGTCGTCACCGACGAGATGTACAACTTCCAGCAGTACTACGACGCCTCCGGCCGCCGCAAGTGGTTCTAGATTAGGTTTAGTTTTAAAGTTAGTCAAATTTCGTTCGAATCTATGTAAGTTTGGACGAATCTAATCGAATCTAGTTAAGTTTAAAATTTGCGAAATTTTGTTTGGGGGACGCGACTAGGGAGCGACGTCCCCCAAACGCGGCACGAACGAAACACGTCCCCCAAACGCTCAATCCGGCGCGGTTTGGGGGACGCGACTGGAGATGCTCTAAGGTGAGGCATGTCCCAAGAACAGAAATTTCAGAAGAGTTTCCCATAATAACACAACAAGTTCCAAATGAGATCTAAACATCTACAAAATACAACAACATGGTAATATGATATACAACAAAAGGCACACCATTTCTTCCCTCAGCTGACAAAATTTGATCACACTGGTACACGTTATTGTCGTGTCACAAAAGAGCTGGTGGTTGATCAAGAGGCAATAGCTAAACCCAGCTGACATAATGCCCACCGTGGACCTTGGTGATCTTCAGAACTCGGCACATATCTATCTAATGCAATCACAAGAATGGCAAGGCTGATTGATATCTCCTGTGGAGAGACACTGTCAAGCACTGCTGCTCACTTTCTTCTACGGCGGCGGTGACTATTGCGCCGATCAGAATCTGAATACTCTGAAGTACTTGGATCAGAGTAGCGTGATTTCTCCCTTGGTCTCCTTGCACTTCTATCACTTTCACGAGCGCTCAATTCGGTATAGTCCCGCTTCTCATTCGATCTCCGTAAAGGCCTATTGCTGCCAGGAAAATCTGGCATGTTGCGATGTCGCTTCTCCCTTGATCTCCTTGAATGATGCTTGTCCTCGGAAGAACGTGCGTCACTGTGGGATCGCTTGTCCTGCCATCGTGTTGGATGCCACCTGCTCTCAGAACTTGAGTCACTGTTGTGCTGCTTCTCCCTCGAATGCCTCTTGCTTACTGTGTATCCTTTATCTCTAGAGAGGGAAGATGGGGTAATTTCCATTGCCTCTTTCTTCTTCTTCATATGCTCTCTCTTAGGATGCCTTCTTGTGTCAACTTCAACTTCTGAATCAGAAGAGGATTCTGACACGTGTTTCTTCTTGTGCCTGTGCGTTGACTTTTGCTTGGCTCTTCGTTTTCTATCTTCCACCTCTGCATCAGAATATGACGATTCAGAACAATATTTTTTCTTTCTCTTGCTTGCTGATGCCCTATTGCTCTTCTCGGGCTCCAAATCTGAGGCATCGACTTCTGAATCGGAAGAGGATTCTGACATGTGTTTCTTCTTGTGCCTGTGCCTTGAGTTCTGCTTGGCTCTTCGTTTTCTATCTTCCACCTCTGCATCAGAATATGATGATTCGGAACAATATTTTTTCTTTCTCTTGCTTGCTGATGTCCTATTGCTCTTCTCAGGCTCCAAATCTGAGGCATCGACTTCCGAATCGGAAGAGGATTCTGACACATGTTTCTTCTGGCGCCTGTGCCTTGACTTCTGCTTGGCTCTTCGTTTTCCATCTTCCACCTCCGCATCAGAATATGATGATTCAGAACAATATTTTTTCTTTCTCTTGCTTGCTGATGTCCTAATGCTCTTTTCAGGTTCTGAATCTGTTGATGAATGATAACTACTATGGTGTCTTTCAAATTCTGCATAAGCACCAAGCCCAGACTCCTTGTGCTTGCTTTTTCGCTTGGAACTCTTCTTCGATTTACTTGTGGAAAAGTTGGTAAGGAGAGCCGGAATGTCAACATCACCAAGAAATCCTAAAATATGAAAATGTAAGCCAAAATATTGCATAAATTTATCTTAATGTAGATTTTTTTTGTGGGAGTGGCAATGGTATGTTTTATCCATGTTTTAGAAGTCCTACCTCCATATTCATCAAATATATCTTCTGCTACAATCTGCTGATTAGGGTCATCTGGGTTGTATCCACCTCGAGGAGGGCTCATGCCTGGCTTTTGCTTAAGCTCCCACTTCAAAGGCTGACACAGAATTTTCACATTAAAACTTAATTTTTAAAAAAATTACAATGAGATAAGAAATACGTCTAAAGACATTGTTCTTTGTCAGAAGGATGTATATGTGTATGTGCATCCATACCACAACAATGACCATGCTTAAATGTCTTTGAAACAGATGCCAGATAAATATTCAGCTCAAAAGGAGAAAACATCTGCCTGTTGAAATCAACACAACTACACAATATTTGAACTTTTCAAGACCACTGATTCTTAGAAGAAAAGGCTAAAAGACAACAAAGCTAGCACATCTATTACACCAAGGATACATCGAAATATGAAAAATTAAGTAGACTATTATAAAAGACAAGATCCTATGCAGAGATATGGAACGAGGGAAAAGGTCAGACAGCTATAAACCCGGTAGATATAGCTCACTATTTTCAATATTACTTATTTCATTTTAAGCTGCAAATGAAATACACTTTCAATAAAAAATCTAACCTCACTTGAATCAGTTTGCGCCTTTATCGCTGTAAGTGGATCATCCCTTTTCAATCGACTCTCCTCATTAGGCATTATAATATCCTTCATGGGACATTCCCGGTCACCACTCTGATGGCCATAGTTTCCACATCTTAAACATCTAACGTTACGAACTTCAACTCCAAATGGTTTAGGTCTAGCAGGGGCACCTGTGTCCAACCTGAGAATAAGAGCAAAACATGTATCAAATCGGTGAATTAGCAGTAACCTAAGGAGAGCATACAGAAATGAAAGAAAAAAAAGTAAATGTAAAATATGTCTCTTGTCTGTTGGCAGTTTATGAGAGAGCGGAGATGGAAGAAATTCAAAGTCTCATGCTGAAATGCTGTTGAAAACATCATCAAAAAGCAAGAAGAAAAAGTACCTTGGAGCATTTTTCAGAACTTCAAATTCCTGTTCTGTTGGCAATGAACGGCCAAAGACATCTTTTGGCCTACTCCTTTTCTTATCTGGGCCTGACTGGGTCTTGTCGAGTTCATTGTCGGGCCTGCAGCAAACATAATATACAATCAACCGAGAAAAACAGGGCACCAACTAACTTGATATCTACTTGATCAGAGAAGCAAGCTAAGTTCATTCCAAATACTAGAGTGTCAGACTAAGCTTTTACAATACTAGAGTGTAACTTGGGAAAGGAAAAAAGGTTAGTGCCATTACACTGAAGAGGTACTTGCAGCTACAGCACCTTCAGCTGCATCACCTTGATCCATCTTCCTCTTCTCATCTTCAATTTCAGCAGCTTTTGCACTCTCTGGATTGTATCCAGGTGGGCGGACGTACATGAAACTCACAGCTTTCATTACCTCCATCTGAAGTTGTAAAGCAAATAGAAGATTGATGAGAACGGTTCTCCATGAGTGATAAAATTCGAATGTAATGTTCAAATATGGGACGATGTTTATTACGGGGTACAGACAGTTAAAGATTTATCACAACTCTTTGAAGCAGCCAAAGTTGGTAGGTGTCAAAGCACTGGATAGATTTGAGAACCTTCATTATAAGTGCAGAGAAACAAAGAAGTGTTTTTTTCTCATTTCTTGTCTAACCTGTAATTTATATACTTGCCAATATATTTCTAATTTTTAGATAGGGCAAGAGCAGGGCTGTAAAGCCATTAGTTTATTCTTTCCCCTGGCAAAGCTACATGAAGCAGATGATATCTGGCCAATTACAAAGGTTCATCATTCTGGCGAATAAAGCGTGTATCACCATTAATTCAGTAGCACTCCTACTTCAGCGATTCATGGAAATTGGGATTGATACAAAATAAAGCAAGGTCTTAGAGACAGGCTAAAGAGGGCTGATCGCCCTGATCCACCATGTTAGCTGCACAAATTGCGTAGGACAAACTGTTTGTCACTATTTATTCCAGTAAGGGCCTGTTTGGAATGGTTGCAATATTTGTGAGGTAAATACCGGTGACCACGCAAAGGTTAGAACCATTCCAAACATCCGGTTTTTGCAGGTAAATACACCATGTTTTCATATGCTAGAGAGTCGGCGAGGGATGCCGATAACAACGAGGATGGCAGCAAGAGAGGTTCGCAATGAGGGAAGGAAGAGCATCGGCAGGTCCTTGCAGCAGTGGTCTTAATAGAAGAGGCGCTGGATCAGCGAGGGACAAATTAATATCCACAACACTCACAGAGATGTTAGTGGCCCATAACTTGATACTGCAAAGTGGAAAGTTTGAGCTTTTTGAAATTTTAAGAAGCCGTAGCAGCGCACGAGCATTGAGCTAGTCAGCATTAATTCAGTAAAACCCAATTTCATGGAATTTGGATTGATAAAAAATAAAGCAAGGTCTTCAGAGAAAGTCTAGTGAGGGGTGATCCGCCATGTTAGCAGAACAAATTGTGTAGGGCGGATAGTTTTATTTCCAGTAAGGGCCTCTGTTTGGAATGGTTGTAATGCTTGTGAGCTAAAATACAGGTTACCACACAAAGGTTAGAACCGTTCCAAACAGACCCTAAAGCTCTAGCTTAGGCCATCATTCAACAACAAAAACAGCATCACGGCAGGATTAAGCTCATGAAAGCCAAATAAATCATAATGAACAAAACAATGAAACTATCACCCCCTACACTACCAATATGTCGATCACAGTAGTTCAGTCTAGTGTTGCATGAGCAGCTAACGCACGTCGCCGGGATAGGAGACAGAAAAGGGGGGCAGCGCGTGTATGTACATACATACCTTCTCCTTGTCCTTTTTTGAGAATAGCGCGGTCTGTCGGAAGAACTCCTGCTCCTGCGCGAACTCGCGCTGCACCTCCTCGTCCCTGCGCGCGCGGTTGGTGTGGATCTGCTCGGCGATCCACTTGCGGCGCTGGTTGGGGTAGGAGAGCGGGTGCCATGGCTTCTGGTTCAGGAACGAGTGGCTCCACGCCGTCCCCGACTTCTCCTTCAGCTCCACCTCCCCCGCCGGGATCTTCCGCCCCACCCCGCCCCCGCCGCTCCCCTCCACCCCCTCCTCCATCTCCCCCGCCGCCGTCACCTCCCTGGCTGGCTCTCCTCGTCTTCCCCCAAATCCCAATTTCCCCCGGCCGCCGAGCCGGAGTGGGTTCGTGGGCCTCTCCGTGTCCTCGTCCGTGTGCTTGACGGTTATCCAGTGGGCCGACCGGACCGTCCAGCCCGGCCCGTAAAAGACGCTCTCTTCCTCCAAACCTAATTCCATATGTCTGGCAAAATAAATAGTGCGCCGCCGCCGACGCCGCGCCGACGCAACAGTAGATGGCGATGTCTTCCTCCACCTCCAGCCGCCTCCACCTACCCTCGTCCTGGCACGCCACCACGACCAAGGCGACATGCCGGTGGCGGCGTCAGCGCTTCCTTCCCGTGGCAGCTGCCGCTGCCCCGCTCCGCCTCCGCGCCGTACATGCCACGGACGCCGCCGCGGGGCAGCCGATCGACGCCGGGTCCGGCGCCGCTGACGGGCCGGACGACCAGCACCCGCGGCTGAAGATCGCCATCGTGGGGTTCGGCAACTTCGGCCAGTTCCTAGCGCGCACCTTCGCGCGGCAGGGCCACACGCTGCTCGCCCACTCCCGCACCGACCACTCCGCCGCCGCGGCCGCCCTGGGCGCGACCTTCTTCGCGGACCCGCACGACCTCTGCGAGTCCCAGCCGGACGTGGTCCTCCTCGCCACCTCCATCCTCTCCGCCAAGGCCGTCCTCGCCACCCTCCCGGTGCACCGCTTCCGCCGCAACACGCTCTTCGTCGACGTGCTCTCCGTCAAGGAGTTCCCCAAGAACCTGCTCCTCGCCTCCCTCCCCGACGACTTCGACATCATCTGCACGCACCCCATGTTCGGGCCGGAGTCGGCCGGCGGCGGCTGGGGCGGGCTCAAGTTCGTCTACGACGAGGTTCGCGTCGGCGACTGCCCGGCCCGCCGCGCCCGAGCTGACGCCTTCCTGGACATCTTCGCGCGCGAGGGTTGCACCATGGTGAATATGTCCTGCGCCCGGCACGACGAGCTCGCCGCCGCCACGCAGTTCCTCACGCACACCGTCGGGAGGATGCTCGCGTTGCTCGGTCTCGAGCCCACGCCCATCGACACCATGGGGTACCAGGCGCTGCTCCGGCTCGTGGCGAACACCTGCAGCGACAGCTTCGACCTCTACAATGGGCTGTTCATGTACAACCAGAACTCCACCGAGCTGCTCAACCGCCTCGAGTCCGCCATGGACGAAATCAAGAGGAGGCTGTTTGACGAGCTCCACCAGGTGCTCCGGAAGCAGCTCTTTGAGGGGTCGCCGCCGTTGAACACCGACAGTCCCGGTTCCTCCTCGCCGCCGTTGAACAAGAACAGTCCCGGTTCCTCCTCACCTCCGTTGAACACGGACAGACCGGATTCCTCCACGCCGCCGTTGAAGGGGGACAGCCCGGATTCCTCCTCCGCCACCGAGTCAAGCGACCATGATCAAGACGGCAACAATGAGAAGTCGGAAAATAATTAAACGCCCGTGGACCGTGGTCCAGTGGTCCTTCCCTGATATCATCAAGAATTCATGATGAATGGAGTCAATAGCATTTGTTGGGTCCAGTCTTCAAAAGTTGCTGACCCGTACCCTTAACTTTCGTGTATCTCAGTCGCTTCTGTTTGTGTTCTGGCTATTTGTTTAGTGGAATAATAACCATGAGTGCGAAAATTTAAACAAACATGACAAACAGTAGAATCTTGATAAAATGTTGGTCACGAAATTGTAACAAACATAACAATATAAAATCTTGAGAAACCGAAAGCGAGAACAGTCCACCTGCGGGTGAAACCCATTTCATAGAATCACAATAAATATACTCCGTATAGTACCTCCATACCAAATCTTAAGACTTAAATATTTAAAAAAAAAGTCGAACTATATCAAGTTTGACTAAGTACCTGTAAATTATATAGGAACCTTAATTATAGGAAAATGAAAACCATTGAACATAGACATTGTTTTAAAAGCCTAAATTAACTGGAGGTAGACAACTCTACTTTTTTATTTATTATTATTTCAAGCCTGAATTAAACAGGTCATCTCTAAATAGGGATAACCACTATTTTTTCTGTTTAGACTAATAAAAAAGTAGTATTTATCTCAAGTCATCTTCACCAAAGTTCATTGTATCATAGAGTATGCTCTTGTATTCCGAAGATATCGCGAGCGGGATTGCTACAAAATTCCTGTTGTTGATCGTGATGCATCTGAAAAAGAAATCAAGAGTGCAACAAAAATTCTAATTCAACAGTATGATGGGCATGAAGCAAGTGAAGAAGCTATTAAAGGTGGTTATGAGAATATAATAATGAAGATTCTTTTTTGCCTTCATCAGTGGATGGAGCATAGCGATTTTTGCTGGGAATGGACCCACATTCCAGGTATATATGCATTGGTTATCCTTACCTTTTGAGGTCTTCATTTTCTTGTTTGATGCCATGTTGCAATACCCATGATTGCTCAAGGAGGTTAACCTAGAGAACGTAAAATTTAAGTTGTACATTTCACACAATTATCAAATTACTTTTCATTAAGTTCTAGCCTGTCACCAAAATTGTAAAATAACAATTGATTACTGCTTCCATGTGCATCTGCTCATGTTTCAAACTTTCAATATGATACCTTTTTTAGGGTAAGTAAGTTCTCGGTTTTGAGAGTAAGTCAGTTTTTTATATATACATGATACCTAAGAACTTAATAACATTGGCATTACAAGACCTGCTAAGTCATAGATTTAGAATATATACCATATTGGGGAGTTTAAATCACTTCCTAGCTTAGGGATCACTTCACTGACAAGTTGTTATCTTCTGCAGCTTGCCATATCACTCTTCTCTTGCATATACTTCCGTAATGAAAAGATGAAGAACCTTCTTAGAGCACCACTAGGTTAGCGAAAAATTTCTTCAGCCAATGTCTTGACTATTGAGCACAAATTCATGAGAGCGCATGAAAGTTCCTAGAAATTTTCAGTTGTAATCCCACCTTCTCATGAAACATGTCGAAGATTGTCTAAATATGAATCTAGACACTAAATAGTATCATATACATCCAAATTTTAACAAACTTTCGATATGTTCGTGAGACAGAGGGAGGAGTTACAATTATATGTGGTACCTGGTCAAGCAGGGAAGAGCCCATGAAAGGAAACCAAAGCAGACCCTAGCATCCCCCAAAAAAGAAGATAGCATACTCTTTGAGAAATTATATGTCATAAGTTTTTGCAAAGCACAAATTCAAAGTATATAAAATATGGAAAAACAAATTTTTAGTTGTAGTTACAATTTGTGATGCTTGATCAAGTATTTTAACAGAAGAGCCCATGAAAGGAAACCAAAGCACACCTAGCATCTAAAAAAAGCTTTAGCAAAGCTGGCTTGACATCCTTATAATTAATTTACATGATCAAAGAAACTGATGCATGGATTCGTCCTCATGAAAATAACCCCACTCAATTAAAAAAAACTAAAGAAAGATTTGACACTCAAAGAAGTACAAGTTCTAGTTTCTCATACGTAAACCCAACATGAGCAATCACATCAGCGAAACACATAAAGAGATTATGTTCTACTTGGTAGGACTGCCTTGGCACAACTTAGGCAATGGCTATTCAACTACAGGCATGAATCTGAATCAGACAACTACGGAACTACACAACACGAAATTAGTCGTCAAATATTAAATAATTGTATGGAGAAAACCTTGGAATTTTCGGCGATGAACGGCGGCGGACAACAGCGGACGGCGGGGGCAGCGGGGATGGCAGGTCAATTGGAACTCAGATGCATGTTCATTTGGTGCAGCACGGCGATAGGTCGGTTGTAGGGTTGCGGCTTGTTGCTCTTTGCATTTCCGAACCACCTCAGAGCAAGAATAGTTTAAGACGACCACCCTAAATAGATTTTGGCTTCACTACTTGAAAGTAAGGAAGTACCCTATCATCCCTTGGTGATAATGGCAAAATCTTTCAACTAGTTGACATCCTCAACCTTATTTGCCACTTGTAGCCGGTTTTGGTCTTAGGGTGATTGTTCTCGGGACATCTCTACCCTAGGTGTTGTTAGCGCATTGCGGAAGAGGGTAGGGAAAACCTCCTCATGGGTATGTATAATCTTTGCTGGCCTCCCTCTCTCTCAGCCTCATGCTAGAGCTTCTTTCTCTAGGAACCTCGACGAGGATCTCAAGCTTCGGCTTCAAGTACTTCAAAAATTGAAAGGAGATAATCAACAATGCAAATATATTTTAACACGTAAAGCCTTATATTGACCCTTGAACATAGTGTGCGATAGTTTGATCATGCACCAGATCAATAAAGGAAAATGAAGAACAATTAGCAATAATTGATAGTTCAAAACCATGAACATCAATAAAAAAACCAAAAAATCCACATAGAAGGACCTATCGTACCAAAATACTACATCCATCCTAAAGCTTAAGGCTTGTATTATTTTTAGAAAGTCAATCTACATCAAGTTTGACCAAGTTTTTACCAAAAATCATTAACATCCAAAATACATAATCAATATCATTAGATAGATAATAAAATATATATTTATATGGTATCTACAAATATCATATTTGTTGGTATATTTTTCTAAAAGTTTGGTCAAACTTTAATTGGATTGACTTTAAATATATATATAAGCCTTAAGGTTTGGGATGAGGGTACTAATACACATGTAGTGTACATAGGGTGTGTTTGGTTGCCTGGAGGCCCCTTGGCCCGCATCGGAGGCACAAAAAAGGCCCGTTTGGTTGTCTGGACTTATCCGCGTTGTTGCATCACGATTCTTAAAGCACTTGTGGGTCAGGCCCTGGAGGAACGCCCAGATCGACTGTTTCTAGCAAGCCACTCGTGTTTCCGTAAAAATCGATAATACCACGTTTTTGCAGAGCCACCGCGGGAGATGGCGCTAGCTGGCGCGGAACGGCGAAAACTGGGCGGGATGAATTCGATCACTATGCTTCAAATTTCGCCACCGTATATAGGGCGACTCTCTCACCGCCAAATCCAAATCCCCCATTTCCCCCACTTTGAGCTCATCCACACTTCCCGATCTAGCGACTTGACCAGCCCTTCCTCACCCGCACGGTCGGCGAGGCTGGCGGCGGCGACGTTGGCTGTGGTGGTGGCTACTAGCCACGGATTGTCGTCTTTTTCCTCTGTGTCGATCACTCCAGTTGTTGTAAGCTTCTGCAAAACCCTAGCCTTAGATCTAGATCTTTTGGGTAAACAGAGGTCTGAAAGAATCCATTGTAGGCCATTCCTTCGTCGCCAGTGGAGGTTGTTTCTGACTCTTCCACGGGGACGATTGTCGCTGTTACATCTGACTCTTCCACAGGGACGATTGTCGCCGTTACATCTGACTCTTCCACGGGGACGGTTGTGATGGCTGCATCTTCGCCTGGGTTCCCATCTTCCCCGACCTCGGTGTTGCGTGTGGCTCCTCTGATTGTAAGGCCGCTCTTTCTTTTCTCGTAGTTCATTGATGTGGTAGTGCTTAAGGATGTGGATGTGGTAGTGGTAGTTCATTGATGTGGTAGTGCTTAAGGATGTGGATGTGGTAGTGGTAGTTCATTGATGTGCTAACGCTTAGGTACGTTCTTCTGGTGTTTGTCATGTATTCAATCATACCATTGGGCTCCCCTGATCTTTTTGCTCGTACTGTCAATGCTCGTCATTGTCTGTTTTCAAGAAAACCTGCCATGGTTTGGAGACCTGAGATTTCCGAGTTTTTGCTCAACCGGTTGGTTCAGCTCGTCCATAGCGACGTGTGTTTTAACCTGGGATTCAAATAGGAGCAGATAAAGAAGGTAGCTGCTGATGTTTTTGCATTTGCTGGCATACATGTGAGCACTCTTCAGATTTACAACCACATCAGAAGGTGGAGGACCAAGTGGAGCGTCATACTCAAGATGAAATCCGATCGCACTCTGGACTGGAACGAAGATGGTTGCTTCTTCTATGCTGCTGATGAAGAGACGACGCATGAGTACATTCAGGTAGTAAGCTTCATTGAGTTCCTTCATATATCTGAAAGTATGTCATTGTCATCCGCACTAATAGTTGTTCCTTTTGGATTGCAGCGTTCCCCGAGGCATCATCAGTACGTCGGAACCCCGATCATGAACTATGCTTAGATGAAGACGTTCTTCACGCCCCGGTTTATCTGCATGGCGCAGCTGTTCCAACCTAACATGCTAGTCAGGCAATCTACTACATTCTAGACAACGAGCAAGAGTATGTCGAGTACCGTAAGCTGCAGCTACGTGAGAGGAGGAGCTAGCTACGCAAGCATTTTCATGTTTCGTGCTTTTGCTTCCTTCGTCATGATCTGCTAATTTTGGAAGGTGATCTCGCATCCCTCCATTAGCTAGGACTTGTTTGAACCTGATTCCCAGTCTGTAATGATGAATTTGTTCGAGGTGGTATATACTAACGCCTCATGTGATGAACCTATGATGCATCACGAAGTATAGTTACTTTGCTTGTGATGCATCACGAAATATAGTTACTTTGCTCGTGATGCATTACCCAGTAGGGTAAGTACTTGATGTGTATTACCAACAACTTTTAATGAAGTGAATCTAGTTGAATGTGTTGTTATTTAGTTAGCAAACTGAATAATCTCGTCACTCTACAACACGCTGATATGTGCAACCAAACAGGGTGTGCGCTGCACGAGCAGGGCAGAAAGTCGTCTGTGCAACCACCCAAACAATAGGGGTTGGCTTCACTCTTTGGTGCAAAAAAAGACCACACAGGAAACTAAACTAGTGACATTTCTCGAATATGCAATAATTGCAGTGGCATATATCTAATTAACCCATCTTTTTGAATTAGAGAACATCCTATATATATATGTCTTTCCATGGTGAAGTCGAGCTTGATTCCATCGAAAATTAGGTCTGGATACCATTAGAACTATTATCACATCGACATTTTAGAGTAAATTGATTTTTTTCTTTATCTAAAAGGATAGATGAAACTTAGTTTTCTTATCAGACCTCTCGCATCTTGGGCTCTATGGTATTCAAATTGTGGTGCATGTTTGCTGTGTTTTTTTTGCTTACATAATACATACATCAGAATGAAGGGGTGGCACAGAATCTGGAGGGGCTCGAGTGACGAACAAAAGTGAGCAAGGAACCTCTCGCCCTCTCTCGGTTTCTTAACTTTTTCTTCCAAATATTAGAGTTTTCATCTGATTCTTATGATTTGTGTTTCATACATAATTCTGAGCAAGTGGGTGCACCTGTCATTAAGAAAGGCGATTCCATTAGAGGCATGACTAAATGACAGGTACCATACTGTTTTTATTTTGATTATGAAAATTACAGTCTTCACTTCTAAGACATTTTCTCTGTGTATATGTATTTCCCTGCAGCTTGCGTAAATAAGTTGTAACGATTAGAAAGAAATTGAATTGTGTTAATTTAGAATCGATATAAAACTTACGAAGTAATGTTTATAAGTAATGCTATTTTGTGCTTAATAAATCGGCGCCGAAGAGTTTAGAATGACAGAATGTATAGCTTGGCCTCGGAACCGTTCTATAGAATGATTCATCGAATTGGATGACATCAATAAGAAAATTTGTTGGAATGAAACCTAATCTTAAAATTTTGCGGAAGTAGTCATCTGAAGGAGAAGGGGACGTGGAGGTCAATAGCTTTCACCGAAAGAGAACCATACATACCTCTCCATTTCCACAGAGGTGGCTGATTTGAAGGGAAAGAACAATATTCGTGATTGTAGCATTCTGCAATCCGAGGTTAATTAGGACAATCTGCATTAAGATGCAGATCTGGTCTCCCATACACGCTCATGCTCAGAGTAGCAATAGGGATCCATCGTGTTCTGAATCGGCCCTCCTATCCCGTTGAATTCGTTTCTATATTTTCAGTTCGCTACCCTTCCATAAAAAAAATCCTTGGCTTTTGTGGTGCTTGGGGTACTAAGCTTAATGATTTTGTAGATGCAGTACAAAGTCCGACATTTTAGCGTGGTATCTTGAGTCCTTGTGAGTTGAAACGGTTGCATTATTTGTTAATTTTAGTGCGATAATTTTAAGAAATATGTTGTTAAGAAGTGCTGACGATAATGATTGTGTCAGCCACTTATTCGTCTGAATCCAGAGATATAGAATTTTTGGTCGGGAAATTAGAATGAATCATTGAGTGAAAAAGGAGCAAAGAATGGCAAAAGACGAGACTCTACTAGTCTTCACTCATATAGAAATATCATAGAATAGCTCTCGTTGTAGTATTTGTTCATGAAAATTATAAAGCCATGAAGTGCAACAAGTAGCTCTTCTTAATCCATCTACTAATTGTGTAGTGTTTATGTCAACACATTCTTTTTGTGATCTTCCGTCCATGTAAATCTCATAGCATATTTGACTATTACTATTACTACAGCATATTGCTTTAATTGGGAGATATGTTAATTTTGGAGCGTAGGCATTTCATTTTGAAGTTTTGAAATTTATGTTACTCAAACAATATTTTTTATTTGATCCACTATGTGGAATCACTCGGTTGTGTAGATTTATTGTCAAGTACTTTTTAGTATACTTTTGCACCTTCGCAGTTTGTTTTCCACTTTTAATTGTTGTGAAATTTAATTTTTTTTCCTTTTAACTTTAATTCATAAGTATAGAAATAATTTGATCAATAAATCTAGATCTAAATTTGTTGGGCCGTGGCGAAGCACGGGCATTCAACTAGTGTGATCAATAAAGCGCATGGTTTCATGCTGAAAGGACCGAGCCATACATGCAAGGGTACAATTTGCCCAGGCTTGGCTCCGGTGGCCCTGGCTGGCACTTCACGGAGAAAATCATAGGCATAAAGAAAAGCAGCGGTACATATCCTCCCGTGGCGAACGCGGGAGTCAACAAATCTCCAGTGGGAAATCTACTTCCGATCGACGTGATTTTCGTTGAGGCGATCCAACAACGCGGGATGGCAAGTATCCACGGGCTGTCCTAGGGTTCCAGGATAATCTTCATGGCGGAGAAGGCGGGAGCGGCGATGGGAAAACCTGATACCCCGGCGATGGAACCGGGAAAGCAAGATGCCTCTGAAAGGATCGTATGCCGCACCTAGAGGGGGGGGGGGTGAATAGGTGCTAACCAATTTTTAGTTCTTTTTCAATTTAGGCTTGACACAAAGGTAAATTCTCTAGATATGCAACTAAGTGAATTTACCTATATGACAAGGTTATCAACTAAGCAAGATATAGCTACACAATATATAGGAGATAGAATGTGATAGAGGTAACCGAGAGTGGTGCACGCGATGACACGGAGATGATTCCCGTAGTTCCCTTCCTTTGTAAGAAGGTACGTCTACGTTTGGAGGAGTGTGGTTGCTACGCAAGCCAAACCAACAGCCACGAAGGCTTCACTCAGATCTCCTGTGAGCAACGCCACGAAGGCCTAGCCCACTTCCACTAAGGGATTTCCTCGAGGCGGAAACCGGGCCTTTACAAGGTTCTTGGGGGACACATCCACAACTGAATTGGAGGCTCCTAAATCTGTAACAATACAACAATCAACAACAACACATCAACAACAAATCAACTAGGGAACCAAATAGGAACACTAGCATGAGATCCCTCAAACAAATGAGGGGGAAATGAGGAACGCTTCGGTGAGGATGTAGATCGGTGTCTTCTCCTTCGAATCTCCAAAGATCAACAGTTTTGGTTGGGGGAGGAAGGAGATCTTGCAAATCTTGTGTTCTTGAGGTGGCTCTAATGGTGGTGAAGCTTGACAGATTTTTCTTGCAATGATTGAGCAACTTGTCCCGTTGGAGAAGAGAGCTATTTATATGATTGGAGCTCTCAGATCTGACCGTTGTGGCGAAATCCACTAACACCGGAAGTTCCGGCCAGGATGGCCGGAAGTTCCGGCTGGCACCGGAAGTACCGGCCAGGCGGGCCGGAACTTCCGCCAGGAAAATTCCTCGTCAGATGACCTGGTCAACAAAAGATTGGGCGGAACTAGGGCGGAACTTCCGGTGACCGGAAGTTCCGGCCAAGTTCCGGAATTGCCCGAAAACCTTACTGGACTATTCTGAGCCACAATTCCACATTTCCGGAACTTGCCCGGAAGTTGGGCGGAAGTTCCGCTGACCGGAACTTCCGGCCATAAGCGCCGGAACTTCCGGCCAGGGAACAAAAACAGCAAACACAAACCGCATCGACGGGGCTTCGCGAAGCATACCAGGCGGAAGTTCCGCCAGTCGGGGCCGGAACTTCCGCCAGGAAGAAAACCCTGCAGATCATCGAAGCCGGCGAGACCATCTCGCTCGAACACAAAAATATTCCGAACACTTGTACCTGTCCACATCAACACACATAAAAAATATACCTAGTGTTGACATCAAACACACAAAACCCAAAAGGGCGGGAAATGTTCTTTCAATCCCCCCCTTTTTGGTGTTTGATGACAACACAAGTATTTGCAAGGAATGAAGTATGTAAACCAATAATGTGCAAGATGTAGAGGAGCTCCCCCTAGATATGAGCATTGGTACATAAGAAGCTCCCCCTATATCTTGCACCTATCTTCCATGGGTTAGCAATAAGATCATGCACAATACAAATATAGAGATAAGCATATGGATAATAAGATCATGCACACATAGATAACCATGGAAGACTCACATACGGAGTTTACCATACACATAGATAAGGTTCCAAACACATAGATAGAGTTTACAATCCACATAAACTAGAACATAGTTCGACACAACAAGATAAATAGAATCACAAGCGGTAAAAATCAAAGCCAACACGAGCTTGTGACTCCCCCATGCAAATACCCAACGGAGAGAAACCTAATAAGGTTCTCGCTCTCCCCCTTTGGCACCAAGGCACCAAAAAGGGAAAGGAGAAACTACACGTCCCAAGGTTCGGCGTTAGCCCAGCCGGGAGGGAGGTTCGATGTAGCGCCGGGGTAGGGAGGAGTGTGCGGAGGAGACTCGATCTCAAGACCATCTGGAGGGAGAGGCATGCCATGCTGAGAGACCCACTCCGCCTCCGGAGTGATGCTCTCCTCGGAGCCGGGAGGAGACACGTCCACCGCAAGAGCCCTCATGATGCTCTTCTGACGAACCAGAGACTTCTTGGCTTCTGCATGCTGCTGATACTGACGGTGGTTGACTGCAGAGGTGAGGCAAAAAATCTGTCTCATGCGGCGAGCAAGCTTAGAAGCCCAGCTTGGTGGCTTCTCATCCATGGGTGTAACATCTTCTATCGGAGAGTTGTGGCGCTTGGTCCTCAAAACCTTCACTTCATGGGATGTAATACTGAGGGGAATGGAGTGAATGAGGGTGCTCTCATAACTATCAACCCAAGTGTCCTCAATGAGCTTCATAATGTATGGAGCAAACGCGGGAAGCTTCTTCTCCATCACACATGACCACATCTCATGATAGATGTAGTCCATCACATCAAGCCTCTCACCGGTGCCCCTCTTAGCAAAAGAGTTTGCCATTAGATCCACTTCATAGAGATGTAGCTCATCAAGGTTGCCACCCTTTGGTCCAATGGTTTCCCGGTAGACTCTAAGCATAATGTCCCAAGTAGGGAGAAGATCCGCACTCTTGCCCGGAATACCCCAACCTTTGATGTAGAGGGGCTCCAAGACTTCCCTTGTTTGAGTAAAGGAGCTATCATGACACCTCCAACCATTTGCATCTATGCCCGGGTAGCGAGGGTATCCAAGGGCACTTCCAAACTTAGCCAAGTTAGACTCAAGTAGCCTTTCATGAGACATCCACCGGAATGTTTTAGCTTCATCCGACTGAAAGTGTACGGTGGCATAGAATTGTTGGATCAAACCGACATCATAATCCTTGTTGAGCTCCATAATGGGATAGAGCCCAAACTCACCACACATAGCATAGGCTTCTTGAAAGTATGTAGAAGCGGCCATCTTCCCGGTGTCAATGGCATGTTGAGGGGCTACCCCTTCTTGAACGGCACATACACCTCATAGAAAATCTCTTCTTGGGTCTTGTTGTGGAACCTCTTATCCGTAACCCTATTGTTCCGAGGGGTAAGGTAAGGGTTCACGTCACGGAGCTCCTTGTACTCAAGATATTGCATGTTCTTCACGGACACATGGATGTTCTTTCCTCTCACTCGCGGGTGTCTTTTGCCTTTGGCCGGATTGTCGACGAGCGGTGAGCTTGGATGGTCTTGTTTGCTCAAACTCTTCCTCAATCTCATCCACATGACCTTTGCCTCTCTTCTTGGATGAACCTGGGATGGAATCAACAAGATAGGAATGATAAATGAGTGCACACTAGCAAGGAGGCCAAAACCGGAACCAGACACGAGATATTGAGTAACAGCAGAAAAAATCGTCGGCCGGAAGTTCCGGTGAGAACCGGCGGAAGTTCCGCCGGGGCGGAAGTTCCGGCCTGTGGAGCCGGAACTTCCGGCTGTTCGAAAACAGTGGCAGTTTCTCACCAGATCTGAGGCAATGGCTCGAAGATCCGCATCACAACAACATCCTAAGCAAGTTCTAGTAAGGGAAAGGCATCTAGAGATGTTCTACCATAGCTTTGCCTAGAGTATGCCCTATAGTTCATCTAGTGAGGTCTACCCACACATAGAGAGGGAGAGGGCACAAACCGGGGGAGCCATGGAGGAGGAGAGGGAGTGGATGCCGATCCACGGAGCCGATCCGGCGGAGGTCGCCGGAGGAGGGAGATCCGGCCGGAGAGAGGAGCAGCCACCACAGGGAGAGAGAGCACTAGAATAGATCTTGGGTGGGGGAAAGTGAGGAGGCAGGAACTGCCTCCCCGTTCCCGACCAGTTATGAAGAGGTTTCGTAAGGGCGGAAGTTCCGCTCGTTGGAGCCGGAACTTCCGGTCCCCCAGAAACCAATCCAACTGATCAGCAACAGCGGCAGGAGCTGGCAGAAAAATTCCAGCCGGAAGTACCGGTCAGAACGACCGGAACTTCCGGTGAAACGAGAAAAACTGTGCCAGGAGCAAGTTTTGACAGGATGTTGGTGCACTCGGAGAAACAAGAGGATATGGCTTAGATGAGATAGGCTTAGGATAGATGCGCCAAACTGTGAGATGGTACATGATCACTCAATTTTGCAAATATGCAAATGAAGGCCAAAAGTGAGTGATTTCCCATAAACAAGGAGATGTCAATAAAACTCAATGAAGATCCAAATAACTCCAACTCTTCACAAAGAAGAGTGTGGTGGCCTAGGCCACCATATATGAGTGTTATGGTATGGCACCGCAAAGATATATCTTGGGTCCAAACCAATACTCATCATTGAAGCTCACATATCAACATATGATATAAAGAGAATGATTTCTTAATGTTGGCATTATGGGGGGAGGGATAGCTCAATAATTAAAACCGCACTCCCCCCATTTCCATGCCCACATCTAAACCAAATAAAGTTTTGAGACAAAGGTGTGTTTGCAAGATGGTCAAGCTATACTCCTTGAATCAATGATATTTAGCTCATTCCTCAAATAAGAGAACCTTGCTTCATCAAGAGGCTTCGTGAATATATCGGCAAGTTGATCTTTGGTTGGAACATAGATAAGCTCAATATCACCATGGGCAACATGATACCTAATGAAATGATTCCGGATCTCAATGTGCTTCGTTCTTGAATGTTGCACCGGATTATAGACAATCTTGATGGCACTTTCATTGTCACATAATAGAGGCACTTTGTCACAAATGACACAGTATTCCTTTAAAGTTTGCCTCATCCATAACAATTGAGTGCATCCACTTGCGGCGGCAACATATTCAGCTTCAGCGGTGGAGAGAGATATACAATTTTGCTTCTTAGAAGACCAACACACCAAGGACCTACCAAGGAATTGGCAAGCCCCGGAAGTTGATTTCCTATCATCCTTGTCACCCGCCCAATCCGCATCGGTATAACCATTGAGAATAAAACTTGAGCCTTTGGGGTACCAAATACCATATCTTGGGGTATCAACCAAATATCGAAAGATTCTCTTAAGAGCCATCATTTGGCTCTCCTTAGGAGAAGCTTGATACCTTGCACACACACCAACACTCAACACTATGTCCGGTCTAGATGCACAAAGGTAAAGCAAGGATCCAATCATGGAGCGATATACCTTTTGATCCACCTCTTTACCATTGGGATCTAGTGCAAGATGACATTTGGTAACCATAGGAGTGGCCACACCTTTCATCTCGGTCATCTTGAACCTCTTGAGAATGTCTTGGAGATATTTTGCTTGGTTGATGAAGGTTCCTTCCCTCAATTTCTTGATCTCAAAACCAAGGAAGAACTTCATCTCTCCCATCATAGACATCTCAAACCTATCGGTCATAAGCTTTGAGAATTCATCATTGAAAGCTTTGTTAGTAGAGCCAAATATAATATCATCAACATATAATTGGCAAACGAAAAGCTCCCCATTGACCCTCTTAGTAAAAAGAGTGGGGTCGATTAGCCCAACATCAAACCCACGGTCTACCAACAATTCCTTAAGGTGCTCGTACCAAGCTCTAGGAGCTTGTTTGAGACCATAAAGTGCTTTATCAAGCTTGTAGACATGGTTAGGAAAGTTAAGATCCTCGAACCCCGGGGGTTGCTTAACATAAACCTCTTCATGCAAAGGACCATTAAGAAAAGCACTTTTCACATCCATTTGTTGTAACTTAAAGTTATGATGCGAAGCATAATCAAGAAGGATACAGATGGACTCAAGGCGAGCCACGGGAGCATAGGTTTCTCCAAAGTCAATTCCCTCAACTTGAGAGAACCCTTGAGCCACCAATCTTGCCTTGTTCCTCACAACATTTCCAAACTCATCTTGCTTGTTCTTGAAAATCCATTTAGTGCCTATAACATTGCGGCACTCCTTTTGCTTCTTTACTAAAGTCCACACTTTGTTGCGCTTGAAGTTGTTGAGTTCTTCATGCATAGCCTCCAACCAATCCGAATCTTCAAGAGCTTCAAATACTTTCTTGGGTTCCACTAAGGAGATATAAGCATGATGATGGCTAAAGTTTGCCAATTGCCTTCTTGTGGAAACCTTTGCCCTTACATCACCAAGAACCTTGTCATGAGTGTGTCCACGAAGTTCGAGGTTCCTTTCTCTTCTTGCTAGACGACGGGCCTCGATCTCCTCCTTGGTCTTTCTAGGCCTTGGAGGTGTCACTTGATCAACTTGATCATTTGGGTCCCCGTCTTGACCTTGAACTTGAGCTTCCTCAATTGCTTGGGGTTGCTCAATCTCATGTGCTTGATCTTGAACAATATTCGGAGAAGGGCAAGAGTTGATTGGGTCCTCATTGGAGCCATTATGAAAGCTTGGTTGATCTTGACCTTGATCTTGTCCTTGATCTTGCACACAAGAGGGAGGGTCTTGTTCTTGTTCTTGGGTTGGTGCATCATTTGCTTCACTAGGTAGGGTTTGTTGATGTTGAGAAGATGAGGGCTCCACCGTGGTAGAGCATAGTTCTTCCCGAGACGCCACACCGTGTCCCTCAATGGGGCGGAAAAATCCCACACCCATTCTTACTATGGCATCTTGAGGTATTTCATCACCTGCACAAACATCAACTTGCCCCACTTGGGAGCCATCATTCTCTTCGAACTTCACACTACAAGATTCAATGATAATCTCGGAGGATACATCAAAGATTCTATAAGTGTGAGATTCGGCACCGTAACCAACAAATATACCCTCCAAAGCTTTAGGAGCAAATTTAGACAAACGAACTCCTTTGATTTTGTAGAAACACTTACACCCGAACACCTTGAAGTATGAGATATTAGGCTTGTTCCCGGTGAGTATTTCATATGGAGTCTTGTTCAAGCCCTTGCGGAGATAGAGCCGGTTAGAGGAGTGGCAAGCGGTGGAGATGGCTTCCGCCCAAAAGTTATAGCGGGATTTATTCTCCGCCATCATAGATCTTGCCATATCCATAAGAGTCCGGTTCTTCCTCTCCGCAACACCATTTTGTTGAGGGGTGTAAGCAGCGGAATATTGATGTCGAATCCCCTCATCACCAAGAAAATCATTGAGTGTATAGTTCTTGAACTCGGAGCCGTTGTCACTTCTTATTGCCATAATGAGGAGGTTGTGTTGGCGTTGCACCTCGGTAGCGAAGTCAATGAATATTTGTTGAGTCTCATCTTTCGTCTTGAGAAAGTAGACCCAGGTGTATCTTGAGTAGTCATCAACAATCACCAAGCAATGTTTCTTCGCACCAAGACTTGCATGAGTAACGGGACCAAATAGATCCACATGAAGGAGCTCCAAGATCCTCTTGGAAGAGATGATAGTCTTGCTTGGATGCGGAGAGTCATGCATTTTGCCTTCAACACAAGCCCTACAAACACGATCTTTGGCAAAAGACACATTTTCCATTAGTCCCACAATATGGTTCCCCTTGTGAAGACTTTGCAAAGTTCTCATGTTGACATGGGCTAGGCGGCGGTGCCACAACCAACCCACGTCCGCCTTTCCGAATAGGCACATCGCGCTTGTCGTGGTGGTCCCCGAAAAGTCCACCACATACAAGTTGTGTTCGCGGTACCCAACGAAAGCGACTTTTAGAGTCTTGCTCCACAAGAGGACCACAATATCATTATCAATAAAGACGGCGAATCCCATCTTACCAAGGGCGGAAACGGAAAGCAAATTGTAACCAAGGGTTTTGACAAGCATGACATCCACAAGAGTAATGTTGTGTGCAACCACAACCTTGCCAAAACCCAATACCTCGGATGTAGAATTATCGCCAAAGGAGACGGTGATATCATTTATGTTAGGCCTCAACTCCTTGACGAGGTTCTTGCCGCCGGTCATATGACTTGTACATCCACTATCAAGTACCCATTTTGAACCTCCAGTGGCATAGTCCTACATGAGATCAATTCTTGGATTTAGGTACCCATTTCTCAATGGGTCCTCTTTTGTTAGCAACAAGGGTCTTTGGGACCCAAATAGACCAAGCAACATAACCATCATATGGGCCAACATATTTAGCATAAACATCACCATAATAATCTTTAAATAAAACATAGTGAGGGTTAGCATTTCCCGCATCATCATCATTAACGGTTTTGCCCTTAGGGGCTTCACCATTAGTGATATATTTCTTCTTCTCTTGTGCGGGCTTGGCCTTTTGCTTGTTTGCCTTCTTTGCCTTGGCCCCATAACCAAGGCCCTCCTTCCCATTGTTTGATCTTTGCTTACTCAAAAGATCATCCAACGAAAGTTTACTTTGGGGAGAGGAGGCCTTAGCAAGTTCATCCTTCAACCTAGCATTTTCCTCAATAACATTTGCATGATCACATGAGGGAGTAGAGGAACTAGGCACATCATATGAAGCAAGCCTAATTTGAAGTTGCTCATAGGACTTGGATAGGAGAGTGTATTCACTCTTCAAAGCTTTGTGAGCTTTGTCTAGTTCATCTAGATCCTTCACAAGTTTCTCATGATCAACCTCAAATTGGGCCTTTTCCTTTTTAAGCACTTTAGTCTTAGCCCTAGCAAGATCTCTAGCTTTTGTGAGCTTGTTAATTTTATCTTGAGGCTCTTCAAGAGTTTCTAGCCTCCCCTCAAGAGAAGCTATAGTTTCTTGACTTTCCTCAAGAGCATTTTTAAGAGCATGGATTTCAAGAGAGTCTTCTCTCTATTTGACCCTTTTTCTCAAGAATATCACTTTGTTGAGCTATACGAACCATGAGATTTGAAACATGCTTTTTGGTGTTACCTTTGTAGGTTGAGAATGAAATCATCAAAATCTAGCATTTCTTGTTTCACTTTTAGACTAGCATCATCAACCCCTAGATCACTAGATATGTTAGGCATAGAGGGGCTAGGAGATGATACCTTGGAGGATTTAGCCATGAGGCAACTTTCTTCCTCCACATGAATGACCTCATTGGGGGATTCACTTGGTGATGAAGAGTTAGTGGAGAGGGAGGCAAGAGCGACCAATCCATTAGAGGTTGCATCTTCTTCATCATCAACATCATCATCTCCGGAGGTATACTCTTCTTGAGTTGATAGCACAATAGATGTGTCCAAGGAGGACCTTGCCATGAAGCAATGTGCATTCTTGACAAGAGGATTCTCATTGGGAGATTCAAAGAGAGATGAAGAGGGAATGTTGGTGGTGACGATGGCGGCCAATTCCTTTGAGCTTTCTTCATCTTCACCACCACTAGAACTTTCAACTTCATCGGATGAATATTCTTCCCTTGTTACTAGCACAACTCTTGAGGGCCTCTTGCCCTTCTTGGTCTTGTTGTTGTAGAATTTCTTGTTGGGGGCTTTTGAATATTTGCCCTTTGTGTCTTTGCTCTTGTCCTTGGGAATGAGCCTCCCATTATGAAGCTCTCTATTCTCATAGGGGCATTTGGCAATGAAGTGGCGCTTGTCATCACAATTGTAGCATGATCTTGTCTTTGGACCAAAGCTAGTGAACCCACTTTTGTTGTTTCTCTTGATGTTGTCTTCCTTGGCCTTGGAGGGATCAACCCAAAAGGACTTTGCATGGAAGGCCATGTCATCATGGTAGTGGCATTGCAAATCTTCCGGATAGGACATACTCCAAGATGCCCTATAAGATTCTTGAGGAATCACTTCTTCAATGGAGTTGACCGCCAAGGCAAGGTTGGAACCTTTTGTCATCCCAAGAGCTCGATTGCGAGAATCATGAGAGGTTTCCTCAAGCACCTTGAGAGCTTGCATCTCGTGCACGACTTGTTGAGAGGTGAGAGAGTAATAGCATTCCCTCCCCACAAGAGTCTTGAAATCAATGGGTACAAATGGCATCATGCATTCAATGTACTTCTCCTTGATCCAAGAGCCATTGATGTGGGTGGCACCAATAAGCCGGAAGGCATCGGCGACTGTGAGAAGTCTTCCATACATGACTTCATGATCTTCATCCGGTAGCCTCATGAACCCTTCGGCTTTATTCTTAAGAGCATTATACTTGTTCCTCCTTGTGCTCTCACTTCCAATGCAACTAGCGGCCAAACCATCCCAAGCTTCCTTGGCGGTGGTGTAGTTCCGAACACGATGCAATTCCTTTGTCCCCACACTAGTTTGAATCATGTGCAAGGCGGTGTTGTTGAGTTGACTATCAACCGCTTCTCTTCTAGTCAACTTGTCGGGGTTGTATGGCTTGAAGCCCTCCAAGATGATTCTCCAAAGTTCATTGGAGGCACTACAAACATGAGAGCGGAACTCAAATTGCCAAGTATCGAAATTATCAATAGAAAACTTAGGTGGGTCGCCCGAATGTTCAAATGGGGATGGGGAACCGGTATATCGGGAGATAGAAAAGGTGGAGGTACTCGATTGTAGCTCTCACCCCCACTAGTTCCCTTAGGAGATGCAATGGGAGATATGATAGTGTTTAAGTTATCACCTTCCACGGGTTTGGTAGATGAGGGTAAGTCCGAAGCATCTCCCTCATCTAACGCACCCGTGTCCTTTACCTCTACACTAGGAGCCTTGGGAAGGGCCGGAGTCAAAAGCTCGGCAATCATCTTTTTCATGCTTTCCATTTGGGCTTCCATGGAGGACTTCAACGAATTGAAGTCTTCCATGGAGACCGTCTTGGCGGCCCCTTCCGAGGACTCCTCGTTCGGCATACTCTTAGGCGGTTAAGCCCGAAATAAGAGCCGAGGCTCTGATACCAATTGAAAGGATCGTATGCCGCACCTAGAGGGGGGTGAATAGGTGCTAACCAATTTTTAGTTCTTTTTCAATTTAGGCTTGACACAAAGGTAAATTATCTAGATATGCAACTAAGTGAATTTACCTATATGACAAGGTTATCAACTAAGCAAGATATAGCTACGCAATATATAGGAGATAGAATGGGATAGAGGTAACCGAGAGTGGAGCACGCGATGACACAGAGATGATTCCCGTAGTTCCCTTCCTTTGCAAGAAGGTACGTCTACGTTTGGAGGAGTGTGGTTGCTACGCAAGCCAAACCAACAGCCACGAAGGCTTCACTCGATCTCCCGTGAGCAACGCCATGAAGGCCTAGCCCACTTCCACTAAGGGATTTCCTCGAGGCGGAAACCGGGCCTTTACAAGGTTCTTGGGGCACACATCCACAACCGAATTGGAGGCTCCCAAATCCGTAACAATACAACAATCAACAACAACACATCAACAACAAATCAACTAGGGAACCAAATAGGAACACTAGCATGAGATCCCTCAAACAAATGAGGGGGAAATGAGGAACGCTTCGGTGAGGATGTAGATCGGTGTCTTCTTCTTCGAATCTCCAAAGATCAAGAGCTTTGGTTGGGGGAGGAAGGAGATCTTGCAAATCTTGTGTTCTTGAGGTGGCTCTAATGGTGGTGAAGCTTGGCAGATTTTTCTTGCAATGATTGAGCAAGTTGTCCCGTTGGAGAAGAGAGCTATTTATATGATTGGAGCTCTCGGATCCGACCGTTGTGGCGAATCCACTAACACCGAAGTTCCGGCCAGATGGCCGAAGTTCCGGCCGGCACCGAAGTACCGGCCAAGCGGGCCGGAACTTCCGCCAGGAAAATTCCTCGTCGATGACCTGGTCAACAAAAGATTGGGCGGAACTAGGGCGGAACTTCCGGTGACCGGAAGTTCCCAGCAAAGTTCCTGCCAAGTTCCGAATTGCCCGAAAACTCCATCGGACTATTCCGAGCCACAATTCCACATTTCCGAACTTGCCCGAAGTTGGGCGGAGTTCCGCTGACCGGAACTTCCGGCCATAAGCGCCGGAACTTCCGGCCAGGGAACAAAACAAGCAAACACAAACCGCACCGACAGTGGCTTCCGCGAAGATACAGGCGGAAGTTCCGCCACTCGGGGCTGGAACTTCCGCCAGAAGAAAACCCTGCATCATCGAATCGGCGTACCATCTCGCTGAACACAAAAATATTCCGAACACTTGTACCTGTCCACATCAACACACATAAAAAATATACCTAGTGTTGACATCAAACACACAAAACCCAAAAGGTTGGGAAATGTTCTTTCAGCCTCGGCTAACCGGTGCGCGGATAGTGCAAGTGGCTCGGGTTTGGCTGATCTTGAAAAGGAATTAGAGGATAGATTTGAGGGGCTTGATCTGGTTGGAGAAGAAGAAACGAATCTTGCTCTCTCTGGAGAATTGGAGGAATTAATTGGAGATGTTCATTGGCTGATGATTTTTAGGGTTCATACAACTAAACCCTTTATTCATGCGACCATGTTTAAGCAGATGCGCAATGCATGGGTGCCGGCGCAGGATGTTAGTTTCAAAACTAAAGGGGCAAATCTATTCCTTGCTCAGTTTCATTGTCTAGGTGATTGGTCAAGGGTTATGGAGGGTGGACCATGGTTGTTCCATGGTTCGGCATTGGTGATGGCGGAGTATGATGGCTTCACGAATGTTGATGAATACAAGCTAGACAAGATTCAGATTTGGACCCGTATCCAGGGAGTCCCAGAAGGTTTGATGAAAAAGAAAGATTTAGCGGAGAAAGTTGCTATGAAGGTGAGTGAGCCACCAATCTCAGTTATTGTTCAGGAGGGGAGGATCAATCCATTGAAGTATTTACGAGCCAGGGTTAGTCTAGATATCAACAAGCCTTTGGTCCGATTTGTGCCAATCAATTTGAAGGAGAGGAAAAAATTCCCCGTGCAATATGAGAGACTTCTTGATTTCTGTAGGTTTTGTGGATTGATAGGCCCTGATGTGAAGGAATGCGGTGATGGAGTTCATGAGGATGATCATTGCCAATGGGGCGATTGGTTAAGGGTGGTGTTCGAATCTCCTAACCAGACTGGTGCTGGGAGAGGAGGAGGAGGAGGAGGAACACGTGGCGGTTTTAGTGCACGTGGTAGAGGAAGGGGTCGTCCAGGAGAAGCTAATGCCTTTGAAAAAACTGATATGGTTATTGTCCCAGATGAGATGGAAGAGGATAGATTGAATAGGAAACGGATGAGTGGGAGTGAGGGTCTTTTAAAAGGATCTAACAATACTATGTTAGAGGGCTTATCAAAGGATGGAAGAGTTGCTCAACAGGTGAACCTTTTGGAATATGGAAGTGGAGAGAATAATGGGGGAAGTTCAGCTACTACTCCACAAAAGGTTCAGAAACCAAAACGTCAGAGGAAGGTGGTGGATGGCGTGGATACGGAAGAATTGCTAGGATCGGCGACCTCCTTCGAGGAGGATCGCCGGGAGCAATGAAACTTTGTGGACTAAACTGCCGCGGGCTTCGTAACCGCCGGGCAGTTCGAGCGCTTTTGGATCTCCAGAAGCAAATAAAGCCGGATGTGTTGTTCCTGTCCGAAACACATTTAGATAAAGCTAGGGCGGGGAATTTAATGAGGAAGTTGGGCTATGATTCTGTAAGTGTTCATGAGAGTGATGGCCAGAGTGGTGGACTACTGATGCTTTGGTGTAAAGAGACAAAAATCAAGGTACTGAGTGTCACAAAGAATTTTATTGATGTTATTATTGAAGATGAAATAGATTGGAGGTTTACAGGGGTATATGGTGAACCAAGTTGGAACCAAAAACATATTACATGGGATGCTCTCCGTGACCTCCATGGACAATTTCAATTGCCATGGTTGGCTCTTGGGGATTTTAATGACATTCTGTTTAATTATGAAAAGGAAGGGGGTCGTCCGAGGACCCAACAAGCAATGCAACTTTTTCATGATACCTTGAGAGATTGCGATCTAGAAGATATGGGTTATGTTGGAGATCTATTTACCTGGAGGAGGGGCAGTATAAGGGAGAGATTGGATAGAGGTGTGGTCAATAATAGTTGGAATGAGTTATTTCCCAATGCTAGTTTGATAAATAATGAGACAACTCGATCGTACCATCGCCCTGTGCTGGTCGACACTGAGTTTTTGTCTTCTTCACATGCGATAACGGAAAGACCGAAAAGATTCGAGGCTCGGTGGCTTCATGAAGATGCGGTGGAGGACATGGTTAGGGCAGCCTGGGAAAGGGCGAAGATGAGAGGTGATGAACAAACTCTGAAGCAGAAAGTTGATGATGTACATTCATAAATGCATGTTTGGGATAAAACGGTCTTAAAAGCACCGACCAGGAGACTTAAGGAACTGAAGCGAGATCTTGAACAATTAAGAAGGGGCCAATGAATGATATAACCTTGGCTGCCCAAAGAGACATTCAGCTTAAGATAGAAGAAATGCTAGGAAAAGAGGAGTTGTATTGGGTGCAAAGAGCTATAGCAAATTGGTTGAAGCATGGCGATAGAAATACAAATTATTTCCATAATTTTGCTTCTAAGAGGAAAAAGCAGAATACCATCAAGGGTCTAGTGGATGATAATGGAATTAGACATGAGGAGAAGGATGCAATGTGCGATTTGGTGCATGGGTATTTCACAAATCTGTTTACATCTGAGGTGGGGGATCCAGATGAGGAGGCCCTGGTTGACGTTCAGAGGAGAGTGACAGAAGAGATGAATAGAGGGCTAATGGAGCCAATTACGGAAGAGGAGGTGAAGAAAGCCCTTTGGAGCATAGGTGATCTCAAAGCCCCGGGGCCGGATGGATTACATGCTATTTTCTATAAGCGCTTTTGGGATATGTTAGGTGATGATCTTATAAAGGAAGTTCTGAATGCAGTGAATAATATTTTGGTGCCAGAGGGATGTAATAGTACTACTATTGTCATGATCCCAAAAATTGACAATCCGGAAAAGGTGGCATAGTTTAGACCAATTAGTCTTTGCAATGTTGTTTATAAAGTGATCTCAAAAATGCTAGCAAACAGGCTAAAGGTTTATCTCCCAGAGATTATTAGTGATCACCAGAGTGCCTTTGTGCCAGGACGATTGATTACAGACAACATCCTGCTAGCTTATGGAAGTATACATGCAATGAAAAGGAAGAAAGGAAAAAAAAGGCATGTGTGCTGTCAAATTAGACATGCACAAAACATATGATCGGGTAGAATGGAGATATTTGGAGAAGATCATGATCAAAATGGGCTTCACAAGGAGATGGGTGGATATGATTATGGCGTGTGTGACTTCAGTAAATTACAATGTTAGATTTAACTCGATGGAGACGGATGTGTTTGTGCCGACCAGGGGTATACGGCAAGGGGACCCCCTGTCTCCTTATCTGTTTCTGCTGGTAGCGGAGGGGTTATCGTGCATGCTAAAGGTGCTGAACTAAGAGGGGAAATAGAAGGCGTTCGAGTTTGTAGAGATGCACCAATGGTCTCTCACTTGTTGTTTGCGGACGATTCCTTAATTTTGATGCGAGCTGATAGGAATAATGCGCTGAAATTGAAGGAGATTTTGGACATCTACTGTCTTAGTTCGGGCCAGAAGATAAGCGAAGACAAATCAAGTATTTTCTTTCGTAATAATACAGTGGTTGAAGAGCGAGCTGAGGTATGTCAGATTTTAAATATTATGACTGAATCTTTGAATGACAAATATCTTGGATTGCCGGCTATGATAGGTATGGATAAAAGTGAATGTTTTCGACATTTGGTTGATCGGGTTATTGCAAGAATCAGTGGATGGAAGGAGAAAATGATGAGTTTGGGGGAAAGGAAATTCTAATAAAAGCTATTGCTCAAGCTATACCAGTTTTTGCTATGATGGTTTTCAAAGTTCAGAAGAATATATGTAAAGGAATATCTGATGCCATCTCTCAATTCTGGTGGGGTGATGAGGAAGAGCAAAAACATATGCATTGGAAAGCGTGGTGGAAACTTTGTATACCAAAAGATAGTGGAGGCATGGGTTTTCGAGACTTACATTGTTTTAATTTATCAATGTTGGCTAAACAGGTTTGGAGGTTGCTTAGTGAACCAGAGTCACTGTGTGCAAGAGTCTTGAGAGCAAAGTACTTCCCTGATGGCCGATTATTGCATGCAAAATTAAAAAGTGGGAGCTCCTTTACTTGGCAAAGCATTATGGCAGGGTTGGAGTGTTTTAAGAAAGGTTATATTTGGAGAGTTGGAGATGGTACCCAAATTAATATTTGGGAAGATTCTTGGATACCTTGAAGCCACAATTTGAAGGTTATGACACCAAAAGGACACAGTCTGGTACAACATGTTAATGATCTGATAAACCCTATTGATGGACAGTGGGACTCGGAGTTGATTGATTCAATTTTTTGGCCGATTGATGCTCATAGGATCCTACAAATTCCGCTGACTCCCGAGCGGGAAGACCTAGTAGCATGGCATTATAACAAAAACGGGCTCTTCACAGTCAGGTCAGCTTATTACCGTCAATGGGATTATCGTTTTGGTAGAAAGGAGAGGAATCAAAATATTGCTCAGAGTGCAAGCAGCCCTGTCTGGAAAAAACTTTGGAATCTTGAAGTCCCTAGTAAAATTAATTTTTTTGGATGGAGAGTACTACACGGTATTATTCCTTGTCGAGGTGTGCTAGCTAATAAACATATTGGGAATCAAGGGGGATGTCCTCTTTGCAGCGTACAATGTGAAGACATAAAGCATATGCTGTTTACCTGCACTAGGGCGGATGAAATCTGGAGAATTCTTGGTATAAAAGATCAATTAATTGATTTTATTAAGGCTGACCGGTCTGGTTCGGTTGTGATTCAGGATATTATTTTGCGAGGAGGTCGGATACAAGACCTGAACACGATTGGTTTTGCTGAACTGGTCTTGACAGCTGGCTGGTATATTTGGTGGGAGAGAAGGCAAATTACCCATGGTGAAAGTGTACAAGTCCCTCACAGATCAGGTTTATCTATAATAGCTATTACTACAAACTATATGAAAACCAATAGGAAAGCACAACCAGTGAAGAAGGATGGGTGGAAGAAGCCTTTGGAAGGGAAGCTTATGATCAATATTGATGGAGCCTTTGATAATGAAAGTGGTAGAGGGGTAGCCGGGATTATCATTACAGATTATATGGGTCAGTTTGTGGCTGCAGCGCAGGTGTTCTTACCGCATATAGTTGATGCACACATGGCGGAAGCCTATGCTTTTCGGGAGGGACTCAGCCTGGCGCAAAGGATAGGAGCAAATAATTTCATTATCCAAACTGATTGTGCCCAAGTGGTTGATACTATGAAGCGGGGGGGTTTTCAGCTACATCCTCAGCCGCCATTTATGATGATTGCATGATCATGTGGAGTGGTTTTGGGGCGGTTTCGGTTGAGTTTTGTAATAGGGAAGCAAATCATGTAGCACACGAGCTTGCTAAGGTTTCTGCTAGTTCTAGTAGTACTTGTACTTGGGTCGATGAACCCCTAGGTTCATCCTTAGCAAGCTTGTGAATGATGTAACCGTTGTGTGATTTTGGCGGCAAGTTCCAGACGCACTCTTTTCCTTACCAGGGTACCTACGGGGACTGGAAGGTTTTTAATGAGGCGGCTTGCTAGCCTAATATATATTTGTTTCAAAAAAAAACATACGTCGAGTTCCAGGTGGTACATTGGCGACGACACGTACGAAAGGGCAAATAAGCAGTGAGTGAGGGGTCCGGATGGAAACGAAGTTTGAGCAGAGCAAATGGCTCACGGTGGTATTTCGTAGAGAATTATAGAACCTTGGTGACACCTTTAGCCATAACGTGAGTGCTAAACATGTTTGCTGCTCAACATTCGAGCAATTTGAAATACTGGATTGCTCGTGGTTAGATGGTTGAGATGTTCTTTTTTGATAAAGATAATACTCCCTCCGTTCCTTTCTATAGTGCCTATAGATTTTTGGCACGGAAATTAGCGTAAGAGTATTTTTTACACAAGACCCTGATACGTCTCAAACGTATCTGTAATTTCTTATGTTCCATGCTGCTTTTATGATGATACTCACATGTTTTATACACATTATATGTCATTATTATGCATTTTCTGGCACTAACCTATTGACGAGATGCCGAAGAGCCAGTTGCTGTTTTCTGTTGTTTTTGGTTTCAGAAATCCTACAAAGGAAATATTCTCGGAATTGGAAAAAATCAACACCCAGGGTCTTATTTTTCCACGAAGCTTCCAGAAGACCGAGGGAGAAACGAAGTGGGGCGACGAGGCGCCGCCACGCCAGGGCCGCGCGGCCAGGCTAGGGCCCGCGCCGCCCTGTTGTGTGGGGCCCTCGTGCCGCCCCTAAACCTACCCTTCCGCCTACTTAAAGCCTTCGTCGCGAAAACCCCAGTACCGAGAGCCACGATACGGAAAACCTTCCAGAGACGCCGCCGCCGCCAATCCCATCTCGGGGGATTCAGGAGATCGCCTCCGGCACCCTGCCGGAGAGGGGAATCATCTCCCGTAGGTCTCTTCATCGCCATGATCGCCTCCGGATCGATGTGTGAGTAGTTCACCCCTGGACTATGGGTCCATAGCAGTAGCTAGATGGTTGTCTTCTCCTCATTGTGCTATCATGTTAGATCTTGTGAGCTGCCTATCATGATCAAGATCATCTATTTGTAATGCTACATGTTGTGTTTGTTGGGATCCGATGAATATTGAATACTATGTCAAGTTGATTATCAATCTATCATATATGTTGTTTATGTTCTTGCATGCTCTCTCGTTGCTAGTAGAGGCTCGGCCAAGTTGATACTTGTGACTCCAAGAGGGAGTATTTATGCTCGATAGTGGGTTCATGCCTCCATTGAATCTGGGACAGGTGACGGAAAGTTCTAAGGTTGTGGATGTGCTTGTTGCCACTAGGGATAAAACATCAATGCTTTGTCTAAGGATATTTGTGTTGATTACATTATGCACCATACTTAATGCAATTGTCTCGTTGTTTGCAACTTAATACTGGAAGGGGTTCGGATGATAACCCGAAGGTGCACTTTTTAGGCATAGATGCATGCTGGATAGCGGTCTATGTACTTTGTCGTAATGCCCTGATTAAATCTCATAGTACTCATCATGATATATGTATGTGCATTGTTATGCCTTCTTTATTTGTCAATTGTCCAACTGTAATTTGTTCACCCAACATGCTATTTATCTTATGGGAGAGACACCACTAGTGAACTGTGGACCCCGGTCCATTCTTTACATCTGAAATACAATCTACTGCAATACTTGTTCTTTACTGTTCTTCGCAAACAACCATCATCTTCCACACTATACATCTAATCCTTTGTTTACAGCAAGCCGGTGAGATTGACAACCTCACTGTTACGTTGGGGCAAAGTAATTTGATTGTGTTGTGTAGGTTCCACGTTGGCGCCGGAATCCCTGGTGTTGCGCCGCACTACACTCCGCCACCAACAACCTTCACGTGTTCCTTGACTCCTACTCGGTTCGATAACCTTGGTTTCTTGCGAGGGAAAACTTGCTGCTGTACGCATCACACCTTCCTCTTGGGGTTCCCAACGGACGTGTGTCTTGCACGCTATCAAGCTTTTTTTCTGGCGTCGTTGCCGGGGAGATCAAGACACGCTGCAAGGGGAGTCTCCCACATCCAATCTCTTTACTTTGTTTTTGTCTTGCTTTGTTTTACTTTATTTACTGCTGCTCTCTATATCAAAAACACAAAAAAGTTAGTTGCTAGATTTACTTTATTTACTGTCTTGTTCTCTATATTGAAAACACAAAAAAATTAGTTACTTGCATTTACTTTATTTAGTTTGCTTTATTTACTACTGCTAAAATGGGTACTGTTGAGAATACTAAGTTGTGTGACTTTACTAGCACAAATAATAGTGATTTCTTATGCACACCTATTGCTCCACCTGCTACTACAGCAGAATTCTTTGAAATTAAACCTGCTTTACTAAATCTTGTTATGAGAGAGCAATTTTCTCGGTGTTAGTTCCGATGATGCTGCTGCCCATCTTAATAATTTTGTTGAACTTTGTGAAATGCAAAAGTATAAGGATGTAGATGGTGACATTATAAAATTAAAATTGTTTCCTTTCTCCTTAAGAGGAAGAGCTAAAGATTGGTTGCTATCTTTGCCTAAGAATAGTATTGATTCATGGACTAAATGTAAGGATGCTTTTATTGGTAGATATTATCCTCCCGCTAAAATTATATCTTTGAGAAGTAGCATAATGAATTTTAAGCAATTAGATAATGAACATGTTGCTCAAGCATGGGAGAGAATGAAATCTTTGGTGAAGAATTGCCCTACCCATGGACTAACTACTTGGATGATCATCCAAACCTTCTATGCAGGATTGAATTTTTCTTCGCGGAACCTATTGGATTCAGCTGCTGGAGGTACTTTTATGTCCATCACCTTAGGCGCCGCAACAAAGCTTCTTGATGATATGATGATCAATTAGTCTGAATGGCACACGGAAAGAGCTCCACAAGGTAAGAAGGTAAATTCTGTTGAAGAAACCTCCTCCTTGAGTGATAAGATTAATGCTATTATGTCTATGCTTGTGAATGGTAGATCTAATGTTGATCCTAATAATGTTCCTTTAGCTTCATTGGTTGCCCAAGAAGAACATGTTGATGTGAACTTCATTAAAAGTAATAATTTCAACAACAATGCTTATAGGAATAATTCTGGTAACAACTATAGGCCATATCCTTCTGCTAATGTTAATGGTTATGGTAATTCTTATGGTAATTCTTACAACAATAATAGGAGTGTACCCCCTGGTCTTGAAGCCATGCTTAAAGAATTTATTAGTACACAAACTGCTTTTAACAAATCTGTTGAGGAAAAGCTTGATAAAATTGATATTCTTGCTTCTAAGGTTGATAGTCTTGCCTATGATGTTGATCTTTTAAAATTGAAAGTTATGCCTAATAAGGATAATGATAATAAAATTGTTACTATAGCAAACGCCATCCAAGTTCGAATTAATGAAAATATTAGATTGATGGCTGAATTGCATGCTAGGTGGGAAAGAGAAGAAAACGAAAAACTCGCTAAAGAGAATAATGTAGCTAAAGTTTGGACTATTACCACCACTAGTAATGATAATGCTTCACATATTGCTACACCCCCTACTATCAATGGTAAAATAATTGGTGTTGGCAATGTTTCTACTCCTAGTGCAAAGCGTGCAAAATTGCCTGAAACTGCTGAAATTGCTAAAACTGCTGAAACTGTTTGTGATAAAACTGCTGAAATTTTTCAAAATGTTGGGGACAATGATCCCATTGCTGTAGATCATAATGGTTTAGATTTTGATGATTGTCATATCTCTGAAGTTATAAAGTTCTTACAAAAACTTGCTAGAAGTTCCAATGCTAGTGCTATAAATTTGGCTTTTACAAAACATATTACAAATGCTCTCATAAAAGCTAGAGAGGAGAAACTAAAACTTGAAACTTCTATTCCTAGGAAGTTAGAAGATGGTTGGGAGCCCATCATTAAGATGAGGGTCAATGATTTTGATTGTAATGCTTTATGTGATCTTGGTGCAAGTATTTCTGTTATGCCTAAGAAAATCTATTATATGCTTGACTTGCCACCATTGAAAAATTGTTATTTGGATGTTAATCTTGCTGATAATGCTATTAAGAAACCTTTGGGGAGAATTGATAATGTTCGCATTATGGTTAACAATAACCTTGTCCCCGTTGATTTTGTTGTCTTGGATATTGAATGCAATGCATCTTGTCCCATTATATTGGGAAGACCTTTTCTTCGAACTGTTGGTGCTACCATTGATATGAAGGAAGGTAATATTAAATATCAATTTCCTCTCAAGATAGGTATGGAACACTTCCCTAGAAAGAGAATGAAGTTACCTTATGATTATATTATTAGAACAAATTATGATATTAATGCTTCGTCTCTTGACAATACTGGATTCACACTTTCTGCGCCTAGCTGAAAGGCGTTAAAGAAAAGCGCTTATGGGAGACAACCCATTATTTTACTTCTGCACTTTTATTTTATATTTGAGTCTTGGAAGTTGTTACTACTGTAGCAACCTCTCCTTATCTTTATTTTATTGCATTGTTGTGCCAAGTAAAGTCTTTGATAGTAAAGCCAATACTAGATTTGGATTACTGCGCAGGAACAGATTTCTTGCTGTCACAAAATTGAGCCGCCCCTGCTGTAGAAAATTTAGAAACATCTGCCTATTTACGTGCGTGATCCTCAGACATGTACGCAACTTTCATTCAATTTGAGCATTTTCATCTGAGCAATTTAAGTGCCCCTGAAAAATTCGTCTTTACGGACTGTTCTGTTTTGACAGATTCTGCCTTTTATTTCGCATTGCCTGTTTTGCTATGTTTGATGGATTTCTTTGTTCCATTAACTTTTAGTAGCTTTGTGCAATGTCCAGAAGTGTTAAGAATGATTATGTCACCTCTTAATATATGAATTTTCAATTATGCACTAACCCTCTAATGAGTTTGTTTTGAGTTTGGTGTGGAGGAAGTTTTCAAGGGTCAAGAGAGGAGGATGATACAATATGATCAAGAAGAGTGAAAAGTCTAAGCTTGGGGATGCCCCCGTGGTTCATCCCCGCATATTTTAAGAAGACTCAAGCATCTAAGCTTGGGGATGCCCAAGGCATCCCTTCTTCATCGACAACTTATCAGGTCACCTCTAGTGAAACTATATTTTTATTCCGTCACATCTTATGTGCTTTACTTGGAGCGTTTGTTTGTTTTTGTTTTTGTTTTTGTTTGAATAAAATCGGATCCTAGCAATCCTTGTTCGGGAGAGAGACACGCTCCGCTGTTTCGTATGAACACATATGTTCTTAGTTTTATTCTTAATGTTCATGGCGAAGGTTGAAACTGCTTCGTTCATTGTTATATGGTTGGAAACAGAAAATGCTGCATGTGGTAATTGGTATAATGTCTTGAATAATTTGATACTTCGCAATTGTTGTGCTCATATAGATCATGTTTAAGCTCTTGCATCATGTACTTTGTACCTATTAATGAAGAACTACATAGAGCTTGTTAAAATTTGGTTTGCATGATTGGTCTCTAGAGTCTAGATATTTTCTCGGTTAAGGTGTTTGAACAACAAGGAGACGATGTAAAGTCTTATAATGCTTGCAATATGTTCATATGTAAGCTTTGCTGCACCGTTTTATACTTGAGTTTGCTTCAAACAACCTTGCTAGCCTAGCCTTGTATTGAGAGGAATTCTTCTCGTGCATCCAAATCCTTGAGCCAAAAACTATGCCATTTGTGTCCACCATACCTACCTACTACATGGTATTTCTCTGCCATTCCAAAGTACATTACTTGAGTGCTACCTTTAAAATTCTATTCTTTGTCTTTGCAATATATAGCTCATGGGAAAATAGCCTTAAAAACTATTGTGGTATTGAATATGTACTTATGTATCTTATTTCTTATAAGTTGCTTGTTGAGCGGTAACCATGTTTCGGGGACGCCATCAACTATTACACCTTTGTTGAATATCATGTGAGTTGCTATGCATGTTCGTCTTGTCTCGAAGTAAGGGTGATTTATCATGATCAAATGGTTTGAGTATGCATATTGTTAGAGAAGAACATTGGGCCGCTAACTAAAGCCATGAATCATGGTGGAAGTTTCAGTTTGGACATCAATCCTCAATCTCTTATGAGAATATTATCTGTTGTTGAATGCTTATGCATTAAAGAGGAGTCCATTATCTGTTGTCTATGTTGTCCCGATATGGATGTCTAAGTTGAGATCTATCAAAAACGAGAAATCAAATGCGATCTATCTCCTTGGACCTTTGTACAGGCGGCATAGAGGTACCCCTTTGTGACACTTGGTTGAAACATATGTTATGCAATGATAATCCATGTAAATCCAAGCTAATTAGGACAAGGTGCGGGCACTATTGGTAATCTATGCATGAGGCTTGCAACTTATAAGATGTCTTATACATAACACATATGAATTATTATTACCGTTGACAAAACTGTTTCTATGTTTTCAAAATGAAAAGCTCTAGCACAAAAATAGTAATCCATGCTTCCTCTCGCGAAGGGCCTATCTTTTACTTTATGTTGAGTCAGTTTACCTACTTTTTTCTATCTTAGAAGCAAACACTTGTGTGAAGTGTGTGCATTGATTCTTACATGTTTACCTATTGCACTTGTTATATTACTTTGTGTTGACAATTATCCATGAGATATACATGTTGAAGTTGAAAGCAACTCGCTGAAACTTATATCTTCCTTTGTGTTGTTTCAAAGCTTTCTACTAAGAATTTATTGCTTTATGAGTAACTCTTATGCAAGTCTTATTGATGCTTGTCTTGAAAGTATTATTCATGAAAAGTCTTTGCTATATGATTCAGTTGTTTACTCATTGTCTTCACCATTGCTTCGAATCGCTGCATTCATCTCATATGCTTTACAATAGTATCGATCAAGATTATGATAGCATGTCACTTCAGAAATTATCTTTGTTATCGTTTACCTACTCGAGGGCGAGTAGGAACTAAGCATGGGGATGCTTGATACGTCTCAAACGTATCTATAATTTCTTATGTTCCATGCTACTTTTATGATGATACTCACATGTTTTATACACATTATATGTCATTATTATGCATTTTCCGGCACTAACATATTGACGAGATGCCGAAGAGCCAGTTGTTGTTTTCTGCTGTTTTTGGTTTCAGAAATCCTACAAAGGAAATATTCTCGGAATTGGACAAAATCAACGCCCAGGGTCTTATTTTTCCACGAAGCTTCCAGAAGACCGAGGGAGAAACGAAGTGGGGTGACGAGGCGCCGCCACGCCAGGGCCGCGCGGCTAGGCTAGGGCCGGCGCCGCCCTGTTGTGTGGGGCCCTCGTGCCGCCCCTAAACCTACCCTTCCGCCTACTTAAAGCCTTCGTCGCGAAAACCCCAGTACCGAGAGCCACGATACGGAAAACCTCCCAAAGACGCCGCCGCCGCCAATCCCATCTCGGGGGATTCAGGAGATCGCCTCCGGCACCCTGCCGGAGAGGGGAATCATCTCCCGGAGGTCTCTACATCGCCATGATCGCCTCCGGATCGATGTGTGAGTAGTTCACCCCTGGACTATGGGTCCATAGCAGTAGCTAGATGGTTGTCTTCTCCTCATTGTGCTATCATGTTAGATCTTGTGAGCTGCCTATCATGAGCAAGATCATCTATTTGTAATGCTACATGTTGTGTTTGTTGGGATCCGATGAATATTGAATACTATGTCAAGTTGATTATCAATCTATCATATATGTTGTTTATGTTCTTGCATGCTCTCCGTTGCTAGTAGAGGCTCTGGCCAAGTTGATACTTGTGACTCCAAGAGGGAGTATTTATGCTCGATAGTGGGTTCATGCCTCCATTGAATCTGGGACAGTGACAGAAAGTTCTAAGGTTGTGGATGTGCTGTTGCCACTAGGGATAAAACATCAATGCTTTGTCTAAGGATATTTGTGTTGATTACATTATGCACCATACTTAATGCAATTGTCTGTTGTTTGCAACTTAATACTGGAAGGGGTTCGGATGATAACCTCGAAGGTGCACTTTTTAGGCATAGATGCATGCTGGATAGCGGTCTATGTACTTTGTCGTAATGCCCTGATTAAATCTCATAGTACTCATCATGATATATGTATGTGCATTATTATGCCTTCTTTATTTGTCAATTGCCCAACTGTAATTTGTTCACCAACATGCTATTTATCTTATGGGAGAGACACCACTAGTGAACTGTGGATCCCGGTCCATTCTTTACATCTGAAATACAATCTACTGCAATACTTGTTCTTTACTGTTCTTCGCAAACAACCATCATCTTCCACACTATACATCTAATCCTTTGTTTACAGCAAGCCGGTGAGATTGACAACCTCACTCTTACGTTGGGGCAAAGTACTTTGATTGTGTTGTGCAGGTTCCACGTTGGCGCCGGAATCCTTGGTGTTGCGCCGCACTACACTCCGCCACCAACAACCTTCACGTGTTCCTTGACTCCTACTGGTTCGATGACCTTGGTTTCTTACTGAGGGAAAACTTGCTGCTGTACGCATCACACCTTCCTCTTGGGGTTCCCAACGGACGTGTGTCTTGCACGCTATCAGACCCCCTGGCTCAACGATTTGAGATCAGACTAAAATTAGGGAAATCGATAACTTCCTAACTCACCATAACAAATCCCACAAATCTCTCTGGTTGACTCTCCATATATGTGCACCAAGATTTAATTAAGGAAAAAAAACATTGCTTCCTAAATCTAAGCAATCCTTGGGGCCATGCATTATGAATCTCAATTAATTGTTTCCTATTTTGTATGGATTTTTTTCATGCATGTCGTGTGGGAGTTGACCAGTGGAGGGGGCAATTGAAAAAAAGCCAAACTACAGCCTTATATTGTGAAACAAATGCCAAAAATCTATAGGCACTATAGAAAGGAACGGAGGGAGTATATTAATATCGATATATACCAATTACACCCATCCTCTGCAACAAAGCAGTACCCTAATGGTAATACGGATGCACACAGTAAAAAAAGAAGAAGAAAACTAAGAAAAAAGTCCCGCTATGGTACACTAGTCCTAGCAACAACAGTACAACCACCACCAAGACAACATCTGAAATCCAGTCTCTCCACAAGCGACGCCTCCAAGAAGGGAACAATGCACAAGCATCGTCGTCGCCCGATCAAAAGATCTTAGGTTTTTACCCTAGAGATAGTCCCCGCTATCAAAACAATGCCTTCAACAAGACCAGACCTTGGATTTTCACCCTAAAAGGTAAGACTCTGAAATTCACCTGTGCTGCTACCCCCACTTGCATACTCCTTTTACGAGACCTAGAATACCAAGCAAATCTCTCAACAACACCGTGACACTCGATCCTCCGCTGCTAGTCCTCCAATCCGGCCTTCAAGAACTTCTCCATCTCTGATACACCATGAACTAGAATGTCATCTGCTGGCAACACAGAACAGAGCTTCGCGTCGCTCCCTCCAGAATCAAATGGTCGGAATAAAAGCATGGGTGCACACAGCCGAATACCTCCCAAACCAGCAAACTCCAGGAACGAGCACTGTTATATTTGCCAGCGGAGCCTTCCGGTACTCAACATCCAATCAAATCCAGACGGACATGCATAAGGTAGATATTCGTGTTGGCGCGAGAGAGATCCTAGGACCACCACCTTTATTCATGCCGCGCGAGTAGCCCCCGCGCCACCCGCCGGAAACCTGCGGCCGCCGCACCAAATCCTACCAGCAGCCTGGAGGGAGGCCGGCATGGGGAAGGAGACGTCAGCGCAGGGTTGAGATGTTCTATCTGCCCATTAATTCCTTTCTTATTATGGGTAATAGTTGTTTGCGCTTACTCTATTATATTAAAGCATAGCCAATGAATTTCAAACTAACTTGGAGCAACATTTTGGTTTCTTCTTCATTTAAGAAAACATTTCGATTTTTCATCTTTAAAAAAGACAATACATGTCTCACAAAAAGCTTTATATTTAACACTAATTTTTTTCACACAACCCAAACGAACAAGTCGATTTTTAATGAAAAGACTTTGTAGGCACGTAACATGTGAAGATACATACATGATTTTTTCGTTTAATTTTTTAAAACATTTCAATATATATGTATGTATATTAAAGATGCATTTTAAAATGAAGGGAGGATACGCTCCAAGATCCAAAACATCACAAATAAATTTCAAACAACATTTTGTTTTTTTCTCAGTTAAAAAAACATTTTGATTTATCCTCTTTGCACCAACAGGCCACCGATGCATTTAAGCCTTCCCCAAGACCTAGAAAGGAAGTTCAGAAGCGTCGTCGCCTTGGTGGCTCAGCTGCTCAGACTGCTTCTCCCCATTTGGCCGCCGCCGCCGCTGACCTTCACCTTCTCCTCTCTGCCAACTTCCCAAGGTTCTCCACTCCCCCTCTCGCTCCTTCTCCAACTCATCTTCTCCTCGACAAAGCTGTCCACTTCCCCTCCCCCCGTATGCTCAGATCCGCATTGTCTGCTCTTGGTTGCAGGGCTGATGGAAGTCGAATCCAAGTCCGCGTCGAGGTGTACCACTGAGAGGGCGAAGGGAACGCACGTCTTCGAGATCGTCGGGTACAGCCTCATCAAGGGCTTGGGCGTCGGCGAGTGCGTCCGGTCGGCAACCTTCACTGTCGGCGGCTACGACTGGGCTATCCGCTTCTACCCTGACGGAGCCGATCAGTATGCTGATTGCGTTTGCGTGTCGGTCTCTCTCGACTCCAGGGGCGGAAGAATGGGGGCGACGGCGCGGGCATCTTGTGATCTAAGATTGGTTAACCAAGATACTGGGTTGCCAAAAAGTATTCTTTCTTCAGCAGCACCGGCAATGTTCAACTACGGATACAATCGCCGTTTTTTCCCAGAACAAGGAGGAGCCATTGTTAGAAGCTTGCTGGAGCAGAAAGAATCGGGGTACATTAAGGATGATAGCCTGATGATTGAATGTGTACTCACAGTCATCAAGCAATCGGAGGTGGTAAAAACCAAAGGAAACTCTGAAATCAAGGTGACGCCTTCAAAATTATCACAACATTTGGGCAAGTTGTTGTTGGCAGAGAAGGGATCCGATGTTACTTTCAGCGTTGGGGGAGAGACTTTTGCCGCGCACAAGATTATACTTGCTGCACGATCACCAGTCTTTGAGGCAGAGCTCTATGGAGATATGAAGGAGAGAAATGAGCAATGCATTATGGTTGAAGACATGCAGCCTGCTGCTTTCAAGGGTTTGCTGCATTTCATATACACAGATTCTTTTCCTGCCGTGGATGATACTGGTGATGATGATTACACCGAGACAATCCGCCATTTACTTGTGGCTGCAGATAGATATGCCATTGACAGGCTCAAGTTGATATGCCAAAGCATCCTCGGGAAAAACCTTGCCATGGAGACACTGGCAACTACATTGGCTTTAGCTGATCAGCATAACTGTGACAGGCTTAAGGACGCGTGCATTGAGTTTATTTCGTCTAAGGATGAGATGGATGCTTTGATGGCAACCCAAGGTTACACGAATCTCAAAAGAACTTGCCCTTCTGTCTTGTTAGACGTGTTAGAGAAGGCAAGTAAGTTGCGCAAAACATAGGCAAGCAGCTAATCCAAATCCAAGCCTGTTGACAAGATAATGTAGTCCTGAAGTTATATTACTAGCTGGCTAGTTAGTTTCCTAGGGCAAACAAAGTTTGCTCGAGTCTGTGGGTGGTCACTCTGGGTTATTACTTTGTGTGCACCTTTTGTCAAACTACTGAATAGGGGCCGGCACTTCTAAACCAGGAACCGAACACCGAACCGAATTGACGGGTATGTGTGGTTGATTCAGCTTGGTTTTCTTTTCATCACTCTTTGGTGGTGTTCGAGCCTTAATTCAGACAGCAGCGTGTTGAACTGATATGGTCTCATCTATTGTAATGAATGAATATTAGATAGCAGTGGACTGTCTTTTGTAGACACTTGCTAGCACAAATGACCACTCTTATTTATGATCTGCCCCAGAATCATTGGGGGGACATATACATCTGTTTGCTAAACTTTTACCATTTGAGATTCCTTTTCTAGATAACTTCTTCATACAGATACAACAAATTGGAGGGACATATACATCTGTTTGCTATGATAGGAGAATAATCTGTGTTGTATTACTGGGGGCCAAAAGGCCACAATATATAGTACAATGTACAGGTGCAATATGCAAAAGGGCCCCTAACATATGGGCAAAATATAATACACACATATCTACTCTAACACCCCCCTCAAACTCGGGGTGGATCCACAACACCGAGTTTGGAGAGTAAGAAGTCATGTTGCGCGCGAGTCCGTGCCTTTGTAAAGAAATCCGCCAACCGTAAATCGAAGGCACATAATGAAGCGCAACAACCCGATCATGCACCTGAGCACGTGTATAAAAGGCATCAACACCAATATGCTTGGTCAGCTCATGCTTGACCGGATCACGTGCAATACTGATAGCACCTGTACTGTCACACAAAAGTGGAGTGGGTGTCGTAACAGAGACCCCAAAATCTGCAAGCAACCACCGTAACTAGGTCACCTCAGCAATCAACGAAGCCATAGCCCGCAACTCAGCCTCAACACTCGAACGGGAAACCGCTACTCGTTTCTTCGTCTTCCAAGCAACAAGCGAACCACCAAGAAACACACAAGTAAGCGTAAAGTGAACGACGATCCGTAGGATCACTCGCCCAAGTAGCATCCGAGTAGCACTCGGAGCTGGAGAGAACCGGAACTAGGAAAGAAAAGGCGACGAGTAATCGTGCCACGGAGATAACGGAGGACACGAAGGAGATGACCGTAGTGAACGGTGGTAGGAGCTGAGACAAACCGACTCGTAATATGAACAGGATAAGAGATATCGTGACGAGTGACAACCGAAAGTGCATGGAGCCCCCATGTGTGGTTTTGGTAATTAATGACAATCCCTATGGACTAATGTTTGCATTGAGTTATATTTGTAGGAGTTGTCCATAGGCAATTCTTGAACCATATGTTGGCTTCAAGGTTGCAATAAGAAGAAATTGATGAAGGATATCAAGTGTCAAGTATGTCTTGAAGATGAAGATGAAGTGAGCTCTCAAGTTACTTCAAGACATCAACATGATGAAGAATGAAGAAATAAAGTGCAAGTTCAAGATGAGCCATCTCGAAGAGATCCTTTGCTTGAGTCTTGCCATCCATATGGTGATCATGGATATGTGAAGATGCGCCGAAGAAGAAGCTCTCCCATGGTGGATTATGGGGGAGCAATCCACATGGTGGTCATGGTTATGTGAAGATGCGCCGAAGAAGAAGCTCTCCCATGGTGGATTATGGGGGAGCAATCCACAAGACTTCGTCAAGCAAGCACAAGCAGGAAAGGCGTTCCATCTTGTTGAGGTCAAGATCGTCGTCATCGAGCTCAAGTGGAATGCGCAAGTATAAGGTTTGCTCTTGATAGGGTTTGTTTTTCACCGGTCTCATAGTGTAGTTGGAGACCGGTTTATAGTTTAGTTGCCGTACTATCAAGAGGGCTCTCGAGTGAGTAACTCGATCGTATCGTTCGGAGAGAGCTCAAACCTTTGCATCCTTGCATCATCTTTCTTGGTTGTTATTTGGACCTTATCCATGTTATGTTTTAGAGCTTGTGCTTATTCTCATGACAAGCTTCTAGTTCATCGAAAACGGATTTCGCATAGATCACTTGTTGCGTTTTCGAGTTTGGTTCATCATCTTTCTTGGTTTTATTTGGATCTTATCCATGTGATGTTTTAGAGCTTGTGATTATTCTCATGACAAGCTCTAGTTCATTGAGAATGGTTTTTGCATGGGCAACTTGTTGCATTTTCGAGATTGGAGGTTTCACCGGTATGTCTTTTTTTAGATAGGTCAAACCTTTCATCATTTGTTTCTATCCTCTCTTGTTGGACTATGATGGTTTCCTGCATGATCTTGTAGAGCTTGTTCCTAGCTTCGAAACAAGCCCAAGATCATCAAAATCGGAGTCCGGATGCTAAAATTATGCCCGTTTTAGTTTTGGTGTTTCGCAGTTTTCGGGGGCGGATAATCCGGCCCGAATGACCAAAACCGGGACAATATCCGGCCAAATATCCGGCCCGAGCCAGGAGCGATTTCGGGGCGGATAATCCGGCCCGGGGCGGATTTTCCGGTCCGGGAGGTCCCAAACGGTCATATTTCGTTGGGAGGGGGTATATAAGACCCCTTCTTCCTCCTTGGGCTGGTTGGTTCACTTTCTCTCTCTCCTCCATTGTTGTACTTCAAAGCTTGCCCTAGTTCTTGATTCCTCCCATGATTCTTGCATATTCTTGAGGGAAAAGAGAGAGGAGATCTAGATCTACATCTTCACCAATCAAATCCCTCTCTTTGTGAGGGGAACCCACTAGATCTTGATCTTGGAGGATTTTGTGTTCTCCTCTTTGTTCTTCCTCTCTTATTCCCCCAATAGCTTTTGTAGCTTTGTTGGAATTTGAGAGAGAAGGATTTGAGCATCTTTGTGGTGTTTTTGCCATTGCATTTGGTGCATCGGTTTGAGTTCTCCACGGTAATTCGTGGTGGTGAAAGCAAGAAGGTTATTACTCTTGGGTTCTTGGAACCCTAGACGGATTCTAGACCTTTGTGGTGATTTGTTGGGAGCCTCCAATTAAGTTGTGGATGTGTGCCCCAACCTTTGTGTAAGGCCCGGTTTCCGCCTCGAAGGAAATCCCTTAGTGGAACCGTGACCTAGGCCTTTGTGGCGAGGGTCACCGGAGATTTAGGTGAGGCGCCTTCGTGGCGTTCGGTGTGTGGTGTGAGTACCGCATCTTGGGGTGAGGCCTTTGTGGCGTTGGTGTGCATCGAGCAACCACACCTCAAGGTGAGCCTCTTGTGGCGTTCGGGAGCACTAAGCAACCGCACCTCTCCACCGGAGATTAGCACTCGCAAGAGTGTGAACTCCGGGATAAATCATCGTCTCCCGCGTGCCTCGGTTATCTCTATACCCGAGCTCTTTACTTACGCACTTTACCTTGTGATAGCCATCGTGCTTGAAGTTATATATATCTTGCTATCACATACTTGCTTGTATTGCTTAGCATAAGTTGTTGGTGCACATAGGTGAACTCTTTCTTAGAATAAGTTGTTGGTGCACATAGGTGAACCATAGTATATAGGCTTTGGGCTTGACAAAGTAAACGCTAGTTTTATTCCGCATTTGTTAAGCCCATCTCGTAAAAGTTTTAAATCGCCTATTCACCCCCCTCTAGGCGACATCCGTGTCCTTTCAATTGGTATCGAGCAAGGTCTCTCATTCTTAGGCTTCACCGCCTTGAGAGTAAAGATGTCGGTTAGGGGATTAGATCACAATAACTTGTTTATATTTGATGGCACAAATTATGATCTATGGAAAATTTATGTTCTTAATATTTTGCGGGGTATTTCCCCGAACATGGAGCGATTTCTTGACATGGGTTTTTCTTCTCCTAAGGATCCCCAAAACTTATCTTATGAGGAGAAGAAAAACTCTTGTCTCGATGCTCTTGCTTCTCATGTGTTTTCCATTGTTGTGAGCAATGTAGTTACTTCTTCAATCATGCCTTTTGGGAGCGCTCATGAATTATGGACAAAGCTTCAAGATAAATATGATGTGTCCAATATTATTGAGGATGATTGTATTGCTTCCACTTCCGGCCGTGATGAGTTCTCATCTTCATCCACTTCACCAAAGTGTGGTAAGACACAAGGTAATGATATGGTGAGTGGTGATGAAAATTGCAATGTTGATATTGAGCTTACTATTGATGATTCTTCATCTCTATCTCATTGCAATGCTTCATCTTCGGACTTAAACACATCTAGCACTAGAAATGATTTACATGCTTGTGTTGATAGTCCTTCCATATCATGTGTAAGTTGCTTGAATAAATCTCATGATGATATGCTTGATTTGTCTTGTGGCCATGATAAAAATGCTTCTATTTCCTCTAGTTGTTGTGTGGCTAACAATGTAGAGGAAACCAAATATTCTATTGGTCCAGACAAGATCTTGAAAGGAGCCTCAAGTAACTCCTCATCTTTATCTCACGGTCCTCATATATGCCTTATGGCCAAGGGTTCCACGGTACCTCCTACCATGGAACCTAATATTTCTCGTGGTGATAAGGATGAGGATGAATATGAAGAAGAGGATTGGGTTGTCTCTCTACGCGATAAAGGTGAGAGTGTATTCAAGGTTCTTTACAAAGATAAAATTGCTAGCTCTCACTTCTTTGAAATCTTGACTACCGCTATTGAGAGCCAAAAACTTATTTGGATGCATGAGAACACCATTGATAAAAAGGGTGCTCTTGAACGAGAGTATGCCAATGATGTAGCATCCCTAAAGAATGATCTTGAAGAAGAACAAGAGACCGTAGCCTCTCTTGAAGAGCAACTTGAAACCCTTGAAGTGTCTCAAAATGAAATAGTTTCTAAACTCACTAAGGAAAGAGACCATGCTAAAGCTCAAGTAAAAATGCTTAAAAAGGAAAATTCCAAAGTTGGTGTTGGTCATGATAAACTTGTTAAGGATCTAGATGATCTAGACAAGGCCCACAAGGCCTTGGAGAGCGAACACTCTATCCTCACCAAGTCACATGAGCAACTCCAAGCTTCTTATTTAAAAGAGCATGATATGTTACCCACTCTTCTTAATATGTCTTGTGATGATGCTTGTGCTACTAACTCTACTTCTTGTGAAGCATCTATCTTGAAGGAGAATGTTGAGCTAAGGGCTCAACTTGAATTGCTAACTTGCAATTATGGGAAATTGGAAGAAAATCATGGAAAGCTTTCTCGCTCCCATGAGGATCTTCTAGCCTCTCATGATAGGCTAAAGTTAGCTCATGAGGCTATCATATCTAAGGCAACACCTTGTGAGCCTCATGTGGATACTAGCACTACTACTCAAAATGCTATATTGCCATGTGCTAGTTCTAGTAATTCATCCACTCATAATATTGCTAAATCTTGTGATGAATTATCTTCCTTGCCTTGTTGCTCTAACAATGAAGATTCTACTTCCTCTAGTACTTGTGTTGTTAATAACCATGTAGAGGAAATCAAAGAGCTCAAGGCACAAGTCACTTCTTTGAAGAATGACTTGGTAAAGGGTCATGAAGGGAAATGCAAACTTGACACGATGTTGAGTATGCAACAATCCCCCAATGACAAGAGTGGACTTGGATTCAAATCCAACAACAAGAACAAGTCCAAGAACAACAACAAGAAGAAGGGCCAAGTACAAGTCAAAGACCCGGCCAAGATTGTTTGCTTCAAGTGCAATATTGAAGGGCACCATGTTAGATCTTGCCCTTTGAAGAAGAAGCAAAAAGGGAAGCGGCCTCAAGCTCAAACTCATATTCAACCTCAAGTTGAAGAAGTACCACTTCCCAAGAAGAAACAAGCCAATGCTCCCATTGTGGAGAAACCTAGTGAGAAGAAGGAGAAGAAAAGAACTTGCTACATATGCCGTGAGAAGGGCCACATCTCCTCCTTGTGCACTATTGGTACCTCATCCAACTCTATCACCATTGATGATGTTTATTCTCTTCGTAAGGATGAGGGTGGCAATGTGTTTGCCAAATATGTTGGTGCTCAAAGTGGTGTCAAGAAAAGAACCATTTGGGTTGCCAAGCCTATTGTGACTAACATCTTAGGACCCAACTTAGTTGGGGACCAACAATCCAAAATTTGATCAATAGGTGCTTGTTGGAGGGCATTGGAGACTTGGCTACATCATGAAGAATTAAGGGATCTTCATCATTTATATTATCTCAAGCCAAGTCTTTTGGTTATCTTGCTTCTATCATGTATTCAATGTTCCTCCTTGCGGTAACATGTTCTCAACTCACTTATATTGAAAGTTACTCGCCCCTTTGCATGTGTTAGTTTTGTTCCTAACATGTGGTTGTATATGTTGTGCATCCTACTTGTTTTTCTTGAGAAATCAAGTCTATGAATGTTAGGTTGCACACCATGTATTTGTGCTTGTGTTGGAGCCTCTTTGCATCTTGTTGTATCTTATATGGCTCTTATGAGAGATTAATGGACTATAACATTTTGGGGGAGTGATATGCCTTTAGGAATTTCACAATCCTAACAATGTGTGTACACGAGGAATATCACTTAGAATTGATATTGCAAGATTATCTAGTCTTTATGTGGTATGTCATCTTCATGAGAAATTCAAATTCTAATGTCCATTAATATCTCTAGTTGGATCTTACTTGCCTCTTGTGAAAATAAATTCCTTATCACATTATGGGGGAGTAATAAGCTTTGTGCATATTACAAGCCTAGAAAATGTGAACATTTGAGGTTGTGTCACATAGAATTGATACCGTAATTTATCTCTCTCCTATGTGGAATGTTTGCTCAAACAAGCTCCAATTTGCTTAAATGGCTTCATTGCTAATATCTTTGTGGATATTATTTGTGAAAGTTTTTCTTGGCATGGTTTTTCACAACGTGTCCATCAATACATTTTTGGAAAACCATGTGCTTCAAGTCATACTATTAATTGCTTTGCATGTTGGTATGAATACTATTAATTGCTTCGCATGTTGGCATGAATACTATTAATTGCCTTGCATGTTGGTATGACTAAATTAAGCTATCAAGAAACTCTCTTTGCATGATGGTTAACTTTTATCTTTTTTCATATGCTTGATTTAGTGTAAATATGATCTTACATATACTTACAAACTACCACCGGGAAATATTTCCTAATACCTCTTGTCCTAGGACAATTGGAAATCTTTTATGAGGTAGAGATTCATTGATCATATTTACATTGTCTCTTGTGTTTAAATTGTCTTATTAATTGCCATGAATTTGTTGTGCTTTAACTCCCTTGTGTCTTCCTTGCATCTTATGGATCTAATTTGTCTATTCAAAATTTCTTAGCATTTTTAGTAGATATAGGTAGCGTGATGACCCTAGTTTTGTGCATTTTGTATTCATATGCAAAATCCTAGATAATGCACTAATCTTGGGGGAGCTCTCCTATATTTGTTAGAATGCTTAACATCTCTTGATCATTATCAAGAATTTGGTTTTGGGAGACATAAATTTTCTTTTTGGTACTTTGTGCCATCATAAAAAAGGTGTTGAGGGTTTGGTTTATTGGTTGGAACCTTGCTCTCTTGGGAGTTGGTTATCTCATTCCTTTGTGTTTAGGTTTAATTAGCTTCTTATAATGAGATAATTCTTTGGAGTCAATCTTGTGTTGATTTGATTCTTTGATATAATTTGGACAACCATTATCTCTTGATTTATTTGGTGTCTTGTCCAAATTATATCTTTATTTGGTTCTTGAAAGTATTGTGCATGCATCTTTAATATATGTCTATATTATGGCATGTGTTACTTTCTTTGATCCAATATATAGGGTAAACTCCATCAAATCCTAATTTGGCTAAGATGTGCATGAAATTCAATTTCATATCTATATGCACATAGTATTGTGGAGTTTGTCCTATATGTTGTAGTGTGTCTAACTACTTAGGACCCAATTAGTTTGGGGACCATTTTGTACTTACCTTTTTGTTAGGTACAATGGATATGCATTGGATGCTTGTCTAACTCTTGGGAAGAAGTGGTGACTCAATGGTAACTTTAGGCAAGCTAGGATGGACAATGAACACATATCTACTACATCCACACCAATGCTATCTCGGTAACAAGTATCTTCTCATGCATATTTTTCTAGCATCCAACCATGTGGTTGCATCTTGGCATGAATCTCTTGATTTGCAAATATTATGCTTCTTTCAAAGATTTTAATGAAACCTCTTTATTACAAATGTGAGTAAATTGAGATGATCACATATGTTGGGAAGTATATAAAATCATGCTCATGATTCATCCATCCCGACTATGCCTATCTAGCAATTTTATTGCATATCAATTCCTCAAGGCTCTCACGTGTGTAATATAGATGAAAGTGCAAATTTAGTTATTTCTTTTGGTATCCTCGTTTGTGATACTTGTTGCCTTTCTAAATGCATCCCAACTATTTTCTATCCCTTGTTGATATTTGTGATGTATTTTAGATGTTTATGGTTGAAGTTCATGAATGTACAATAAGACAAAATTGAGCCTTTGGCCATGCTATTAAGCAAAAATTCTTATTGGTATATTGCATGACTTCATTTTGGGATATCATACTATATTTCTTGAGTATCCATTTTGTGTGTGCATGTTTCTTTGTGGATAAATATCTTTGTGATATTGCTCATTTAGAGAAACTTATACACATAAGAGATGATACATCTCCATTTGATATCTTATTTATTTGTTGCATGTTGATTGGTCATGCTAAGCAATATAATTCATTGAAGACTATGATGATGCTTTTTGCTCATCCTTGTAATAGTCTTATAATATGCTTTATCATGCCTTTCACATATCCTCTTGGTTGAGCCTTTTATTATGGTGCCTCCCACTTGTTGCTCAACCATTTGTTTGTTGCAAGTGTTAAGCTTAATTTTCTATCTATGATCTATTGCAAATGTTTGTGTTTTAAATGAGGGAGTGAGGATTCCATGTTATGCATATTGTATTCAAATGCAACATTTTATTTTATGCATGTACCTTGGGGAGCTTCCTCATTTGATTTAGAACACTATCTTGTGGTGATCATTAGAGTTTGATTCACTTGGTATCTTTTGTTTTTGAATGATATTAAGGGAGTGATGATTCCATGTTTGTGCACTTTATACTCCAATGCAAATTGTCTAGTTTTGTGTACAAACCTTGGGGAGCTTCCTCATATTATTTAGAGCAATCTTCTTGATCTTATCATAATATCTATCTTTCTTTTGGTATCTTCCTTGTGGTTCATTTGGTTGCTTGCTTCATTTGTTGAAGCTTCTTGACTTTGTTATCTTTTTGCAATCTTTGATCCTATCTATAGTGTGATTCCTTCCGAATATTCGTCATTGGATATGTGCATTTGATTCCACTCAAATTATGAGAAATGCACACGCTATGGAGGAAATCTCACTATATTGGCCTTCTAAATTTTTCACCCATTTCGGAAATTGGTGCCAATGGGGGAGAAGTTTGGAGGGTTTAAGGGAATTTGGTTATGTCTTTGCTTTGTGCTTAAGCATGTGCCTTTATTGCATTGCATCTTGTTGCTTTGCATAGTTGAATATTTAGAGGAAACTCCACTAGGCTTTGAATGCCAATATATGCAATGAAAGTCAAGATCATTCACACATGCATATATTATGGGGGAGTTTGCTCTATATATTCAACTTATTTGTTACTTCAATTCCTTATATAAACCCTCTCAAAGAGATTGTCATCAATTACCAAAATGGGGGAGATTGAAAGTGCATGGAGCCCCCATGTGTGGTTTTGGTAATTAATGACAATCCCTATGGACTAATGTTTGCATTGAGTTATATTTGTAGGAGTTGTCCATAGGCAATTCTTGAACCATATGTTGGCTTCAAGGTTGCAATAAGAAGAAATTGATGAAGGATATCAAGTGTCAAGTATGTCTTGAAGATGAAGTGAGCTCTCAAGTTACTTCAAGACATCAACATGATGAAGAATGAAGAAATAAAGTGCAAGTTCAAGATGAGCCATCTCGAAGAGATCCTTTGCTTGAGTCTTGCCATCCATATGGTGATCATGGATATGTGAAGATGCGCCGAAGAAGAAGCTCTCCCATGGTGGATTATGGGGGAGCAATCCACATGGTGGTCATGGTTATGTGAAGATGCGCCGAAGAAGAAGCTCTCCCATGGTGGATTATGGGGGAGCAATCCACAAGACTTCGTCAAGCAAGCACAAGCAGGAAAGGCGTTCCATCTTGTTGAGGTCAAGATCGTCGTCATCGAGCTCAAGTGGAATGCGCAAGTATAAGGTTTGCTCATGATAGGGTTTATTTTTCACCGGTCTCATAGTGTAGTTGGAGACCGGTTTATAGTTTAGTTGCCGTACTATCAAGAGGGCTCTCGAGTGAGTAACTCGATCGTATCGTTCGGAGAGAGCTCAAACCTTTGCATCCTTGCATCATCTTTCTTGGTTGTTATTTGGACCTTATCCATGTGATGTTTTAGAGCTTGTGCTTATGACAAGCTCTAGTTCATCGAAAACGGATTTCGCATAGATCACTTGTTGCGTTTTCGAGTTTGGTTCATCATCTTTCTTGGTTTTATTTGGATCTTATCCATGTGATGTTTTAGAGCTTGTGATTATTCTCATGACAAGCTCTAGTTCATTGAGAATGGTTTTTGCATGGGCAACTTGTTGCATTTTCGAGATTGGAGGTTTCACCGGTATGTCTTTTTTAGATAGGTCAAACCTTTCATCATTTGTTTCTATCCTCCCTTGTTGGACTATGATGGTTTCCTGCATGATCTTGTAGAGCTTGTTCCTAGCTTCAAAACAAGCCCAAGATCATCAAAATCGGAGTCCGGATGCTAAAATTATGCCCGTTTTAGTTTTGGTGTTTCTGCAGTTTTTCGGGGGCGGATAATCCGGCCCGAATGACCAAAACTGGGACAATATCCGGCCAAATATCCGGCCCGAGCCAGGGGCGATTTCGGGGGGCGGATAATCCGGTCCGGGGGCGGATTTTCCGGTCTGGGAGGTCCCAAACGGTCATATTTCGTTGGGAGGGGGTATATAAGACCCCCTTCTTCCTCCTTGGGCTGGTTGGTTCACTTTCTCTCTCTCCCCTCCATTGTTGTACTTCAAAGCTTGCCCTAGTTCTTGATTCCTCCCATGATTCTTGCATATTCTTGAGGGAAAAGAGAGAGGAGATCTAGATCTACATCTTCACCAATCAAATCCCTCTCTTTGTGAGGGGAACCCACTAGATCTTGATCTTGGAGGATTTTGTGTTCTCCTCTTTGTTCTTCCTCTCTTATTCCCCCAATAGCTTTTGTAGCTTTGTTGGAATTTGAGAGAGAAGGATTTGAGCATCTTTGTGGTGTTTTTGCCATTGCATTTGGTGCATCGGTTTGAGTTCTCCACGGTAATTCGTGGTGGTGAAAGCAAGAAGGTTATTACTCTTGGGTTCTTGGAACCCTAGACGGATTCTAGACCTTTGTGGTGATTTTTTGGGAGCCTCCAATTAAGTTGTGGATGTGTGCCCCAACCTTTGTGTAAGGCCCGGTTTCCGCCTCGAAGGAAATCCCTTAGTGGAACCGTGACCTAGGCCTTTGTGGCGAGGGTCACCGGAGATTTAGGTGAGGCGCCTTCGTGGCGTTCGGTGTGTGGTGTGAGTACCGCATCTTGGGGTGAGGCCTTTGTGGCGTTGGTGTGCATCGAGCAACCACACCTCAAGGTGAGCCTCTTGTGGCGTTCGGGAGCACTAAGCAACCGCACCTCTCCACCGGAGATTAGCACTCGCAAGAGTGTGAACTCCGGGATAAATCATCGTCTCCCGCGTGCCTCGGTTATCTCTATACCCGAGCTCTTTACTTACGCACTTTACCTTGTGATAGCCATCGTGCTTGAAGTTATATATATCTTGCTATCACATACTTGCTTGTATTGCTTAGCATAAGTTGTTGGTGCACATAGGTGAACTCTTTCTTAGAATAAGTTGTTGGTGCACATAGGTGAACCATAGTATATAGGCTTTGGGCTTGACAAAGTAAACGCTAGTTTTATTCCGCATTTGTTAAGCCCATCTCGTAAAAGTTTTAAATCGCCTATTCACCCCCCTCTAGGCGACATCCGTGTCCTTTCAACAACGAGATAAACAAGACTCCCAATAAGATGGCGATAGCGTGTGGGATCGGGAAGAGGATCACCATCAGTAGGACGAAGCTTAACATTAAGCTCCATAGGAGTCTCAACAGTGCGCTCATCCACAAGAGCAGCACGAGTAAGGAGATCCTGAATATACTTTTCTCGGGAGATATAAAAACCATCGAAGTGGAGGAAATCTCAATCCCAAGAAAATAGCGAAGAGGACCAAGATCGGTCATAAGAAACCGATCACGAAGACGAGCCTTAACAAAGGCAATATACTCAGGATCATCACCAGTAATGATCATATCATCAACATAGAGAAGGAGAAGAGTGCGTCCACGAGGAGAAGTGTGAACAAATAGCGCTGGATCATGAAAACTAGGAGAGAAACCAGCAGCGGTCACCACGGAGGCAAAGCGCTCAAACCAGGCACGAGGGGCCTGTTTCAGGCCATAAAGAGAACGTCGAAGACGACAAACCATCCCATCGGGAACAGAATACCTAGGAGGAGGCTGCATGTAAACCTCCTCACTCAACTCGCCATTAAGAAAAGCGTTCTGAACATCAAGCTGAGAGACAGACCAGCGTCGAACAGAAGCAACAACAAGAAGAGTACGCACGGTGGTCATATGAGCCACAGGAGCAAAAGTCTCATCATAATCACGGCCGTGCTCCTGCTGAAAGCCACGTGCCACAAGACGCGCTTTATAGCGCTCAAGAGATCCATCAGAGCGGGTCTTAATTTTATAGACCCACTTACACGTGATAGGACGGACACCGGGAGGAGGAGAAACAAGATCCCGGGTGCCGGTGCGCTCAAGCGCGGCGATCTCCTCGGCCATGGCAAGCTGCCATTCGGGATGGCACTCGGCATCCCGATAAGAAGTCGGCTCGGAGACGACGGAGAGACCGTACCGACCGGGAGAGAAACGGTTGGGAGCACGACGCCGACGAACGAGGCGGAAGAGGTGGAGAACTAGGAGACTCATCGGAAGAAGACAACTCATCCGAAGAGGAGAGAGAAGGATCATCGGGCGAAGAGTCCGGAACTCGTAGAACGCCGAGAATAGTGGAAGGGAAAAGGAGACAAGGGAGAAGGAGGACCGAGTGGAATCGGAAGAAGAAGAGGAAGGAGAACTAGGAGGCGAAGATGGCACCGGAGTCGGAGAGGGCGCATCGAGGAGGAGAAACGAGGAGGGACGGAGGGTGGTGCATCGGGAAGGAGAAGAAAAGAGAGATCATCCACCGGGTATGTACCGGAGGTGGGACGAGGATAGAAAGGACGCGTCTCATCAAACGTGACGTCACGAGAGATGCGCATCCGACGACCAACGGGGTCCCAACAGCGATAGCCCTTATGCTCATCACTGTATCCGAGAAAAACACACTCAACAGACTGAGCAGTCAGTTTGGTGCGTTCGCGAGGAGGGAGAAGGACATAGCAAACACAACCAAATAAACGAAGAGTCGAGTAGTCTGGCAAGCTGCCAGAGAGACGCTCGAGAGGAATGCCACCTTGAAGAGCAGCAGAAGGCTGAATGTTAATAAGATAAGTGGACGTAGAGACAGCGTCCGCCCAGAAATGCGGCGGAAGAGAGGAAGCAATCATCATAGCACGGGTAGTCTCAAGAATATGACGATGCTTACGCTCGGCGACACCATTTTGAGCATGGGCGCCGGGACACGAGAACCGGGCAAGCGTGCCCTCGCTCGGCAAGGACACCACGCGAGTGCTGGGAGATATACTCTCCTGCGAGTCGGCACGAAACACACGAATGGGAGTGGAATACCGAGTACGAACCATGGCCACAAAACGCCGATAAATAGAAAGCACCTCACTGCGAGAGCGCATAAAAAACAACCAGGTGTACCGGGAAAAGTCATCAATAAACAAAATATAGTATCGATGGCCCCCTTTGGAAGCAAAGGGAGCCGGACCCCAAACATCGGAATGAACTAAATCAAAAGGTCGCCGAGATACGGACGCACTCGGTAGGATAGGGAAGCTGAATCTGTTTGCCTAACCTACAACCCCGACACGAATGTAAAGACACATCTCCCGAGACAGACCCCGGAAGACCACGACGAACTAATGACGATAAACGGGAGCCACAAAGGTGACCCGGCCGATGATGCCACCGCTGAAAAGAACCAGGTGACGAAGCGGCAAGCTGCGGGAGAGCCGGCGGATGAAGTGTCGGCGGAAGGAACGCGAAGCCGGTCTAACTCCCGGAGGCCCGGGGACTCAAGGCTGCGAGGGCCAGCTCCAACCAGGGCCTCGTGTACGGCGGTCCCGAACAGACACAAGAATCAGCGTCAAGAATGACGCGACAACCAGAATCGATAAGCCGACTAGCGAAAACAGAGTTCATCTTAAGGCTAGGAACATGAGAAACATCGGGAACGAGAGAAAGATGAAGTAGAAAGGGTGCCTCGACTAGAAATAGGAAGAGAGGAACCATCGGCCGTGATAACACGGACGAGGAGAAATAAGAGAGAGAAGAGCGGAAAGGATAGAAGACGCGAAGTCATATGAAAAGAAGCTCCGGAATCCGGATACCACGGGGATGACGTACCCGATCGTGTAGAAGGTGGTGGTCGCGCGGTGCCGGAAGAGCCGGACACGGAACCAGCAGCACTCGTCGAAGAAGAGCCCGTAGCAGCGAGCGGACCACGAAGACCACGGAGAATGTCCCGATCGGACGGCGCAACAGCGAGACGAGCTCGAAGAACCAGCCTGCCGACGAGCAAGCTTATCAAGGTACTGCCGACGTAAGCCGGGGTCCCTCCTCCGGCAGCCGGAGACGTCGTGGCCGGCCTTGCCACGAAGGCGCGGGGAGGACGAGGACCACGAGGCTGCCGAGACCGACTCCGGCCCCGGACCGGCGGAGTAGAGAGTAACGGCGGTGCCTGGAGACCGCAACGAAGCGGACGGCACAGGAGAACCACGAGCGAGACGGCACGGAAGGACCACGAGCGGCAAGTGCGGAGGGAACCGCAAGAAGACCAGCACCACGAAGACGAGTCTCCTCTGCGCGCAGCTCAGCGAGTACCTCAGAGAGCGGAACACGACCACGGGCAAGCAGCTGGGCACGACGCGGCTCAAACTCCGTGCGAAGCCGCGACAAGAACTCAAAAACGCGCTGAAACTGCAGATCCGCGCGCACAGTCAAACAGCAGGGACAGGTGCCACACAGAGCTGTACGAAGAGAATCAAGCTGACGCCAAATAGCAGCACTCTGGGTATAGAACTCGTCAATAGTAGAATCACCCTCGTCGAAGATCATGCTCCCGACGAACCACGGACGGATAAAGAGCATCCCCGGACGGCCGATAGCGCCGACGAAGAAAAGCCCACCGAGCAGCAGCGGTGGGAAGACTCATGAACTCGGCGAGCATGCGAGGCGGAACACTGGAAGTGAGAACAGCAGCAGCACGAGCATCATCATCGATCCACTGAGTGTAGTCAGTCAGATCCAGCCGGTAGGTCGCAACCTTCCGGTCATAATCAACCAGAGCAGTATCAGCGGCACTCTTGGCTGCATCCTTGTCCTCCTGAGAAGCATCGGGGGCACGGGAAACGGACGTCGGTGCAGTAGGCGCCGTAGGAGCAACGGGGCGCGGCGGACAAGGGACCTCGCCAGAAAGCACACCCCAAAGACGAAGACCGCGCATGTGGACGCGCATAAAGGCAGCGAAATCAGGGTAATTCGCGCCATCAAAAGTCACCGGGCAGCGAGGAATCGCAACATAACCCGACGAGGAAGACATAGCTCTGTAGATTTTTTTTTTTTTCCTTTTTTTTTTTTTTGCGAACTAACGGAGCCGAGCCGAGCCGAGCCGAACCGAACGGAGCCGAGCCGAGCCGAACCGAATGGAGCCGAGCCGAGCCGAAGCTCAGATCGAGCCGATCAGGAGATCGATCTCCAGAACGAAGTCCCGATCGAGAACGACCAGGGACGGCGGCGGAACGCCCGATCGAGGGCGGGCGGGCAGCCCGGAGGCGCGGGCGGCCGGAGCGGCGGCCGGGGAGGGCGAGCGGCCTGGAGGCGCGGGCGGCCGGAGCAGGCGGCCGGCGGGCAGCCGGAGCAGCGGCCTGCGAGCAGGGAAGCAGCGGGCAGCGAGCGGCCGACGGGAGGCGGCCGGGAACGGCGAGAACGGCCGGCGGGAAACAGCGGAGAACGGCCGACGGCGGCCGGAGCTGGTGAAGGAGAGGCGGCGGCGGCGACCGGGCGCGGCGGCGAGATGCCAAGGCGGGCGGCGGCGGCGGCTGCGATGCGAAAAAAAAGCCTTACGGCTCTGATACCATGATAGGAAAATAATCTGTGTTGTATTACTGGGGGCCAAAAGGCCACAATATATAGTACAATGTACAGGTGCAATATGCAAAAGGGCCCCTAACATATGGGCAAAATATAATACACACATATCTACTCTAACATGCTAAACTTTTACCATTTGAGATTCCTTTTCTAGATAACTTCTTCATACAGATACAACAAATTGATGAATGAATTGAACTAAAAAGTAACTTATCTATTATTAAGTATTATATTGAGATGAATTTGAAGCACTAATAGCTAAACTTGGCTATATCTACCGTAGCAAGGTATGTTTGCTTGTTTTACTGCTGTATTTATACATGCTTTATTATCAATTACAAAGAGTAAATCGATATAGCAGCTAAGTACTTTTCGTGCTTTACACCACATAGCAACACATATTAACTTTTTATTCTGTTGGAATTTATAAAGGTTGTATATGCCTGAACAATAATTTTTTACATGAATATTGAGTTCAGAGCTACACATGGGTAAGATAATGCTGCTTCCATTTTCACATTTACTTTGGTGAGCAAACTTTCATCCTTCAGTAGTGTTGAGTTCTCAAACTGAAAGTCCAGTCATATTTAGCATCATTGGCCTTACAAAACTAAGTGTCTTGAGTATTTTGATTGCACTTATAATTCAATGATCTAGTGTTTTGTCGTTGGTTTTACCTGAATAAAGTGAAATCTAAACACTTCACAACATATGGATTGCCATTTTTTCCGCTTTGCACCAGTATTTGCAAGACTTCAAAATTATCAATTGCTTTAGATGTAGGCTTGTTTTACTGCTGTATTTTCTAATAATCTACGTAATTAAGGGATTACACATTGCTTCATTATCATTTGCAAAGAGTTGGTCAGATTAGCATGTAAGTATATTATTCGTGCTTTACAACACTGCCTAGAAACTTTTTTCTGTTGGAATCTAATACAAAGGTCGTGTAAGCCTGAACACAAATTTTGAGGAATCTTGAGTTCAAATCTAAACAGGGTAAGATAATGCTGCTTACCTTTTCATATCCTTTGCCGAGGAACGTTTTGCTCTCCAAAAATGTGAAGTTGTAAACTCAAAGTCCAATCACGTTTAGCATCACTGGCTTTACAAAACCAAGTTTCTTGGGTCTTTTAATGCAATTATAATTCAACGATCCAGTGTTTTAATGTTGCTTCTAACCTGAATAAAGTGAAATCTCAACACTCTACGCCATATGGATTGTCACATTTTCCGCTTTGCACTACATTTTGCAGGCCTCGTCATTTTGCACCAGTCTCGGCACAATAATATTGCATTTTGCACCAGTTCCCGCACAATATTGCACTCTGCACCATGGTCTTTGTGAAAGAAGTCTGCTATAGTCGATGCATGTCTATTATGGAACGAATTATATACCCATAGATTTCGGTTAAGAATAAGAAAACCATCAATGAACATGTGATAAGTTGTACTTCATTTGGCTCCTTTGTTGTCGAGGTGGCAGATCGCAAGTACATAGGTGGTCATAAGGTGGACAAAGCAGTGGAAGGAGGCTCTGATAATTATAGGCCACTGACATGCAAATTTTGTGTTTCTGTGAGGACCCAGGGATGGATCTCTCACAAGGAATCGGTGGATTTCGTGGAGAACACGGGAAGGGGGTGAGAGAGTAGAGAAGGGGATGAGATTTCAGAATATTTCCATTCAATTCATCCATAATCTGTTGCTTACAGGACACGAGACTTATAACCTGTCTCGACACACACAACGCAAGACTGAGCCCCTGAACACACACACACTAGGAAACGGCCCAACTGCAGCCCAAGACTCCATCGGCCCAAACGGGGATTCAGCCCGGGTCGATCTCTGTGTCTGTCACCAATTCACCAGAGAATGGGGACACGACACTGTCCCCCCCCCCCCCCCTTGAGCAGAAACCTCCTTCCAGAGTGCAGCATCAGGAAATCTTTGTTGCAACACATGATAGTCCTCCCAAGTCACACAATCAGCAGGGAGATTGGACCAACGCACCTTAATCTGAGGCACTGCAGCGTTGCCCTTTCTGACCATACGCCTCTCCAGAATCTCCTGAGGAAAAAAATGTTCCAGCTGATAGATCAACTGTGGTAGGCAGATCAGCAAAAACAGGTGTATAGTTTGCAGTGAAGGGCTTTAGTTGCGACACATGAAACACATCATGTATCTTGCTTTGAGCTGGTAACTGAAGTTTGTAGGCTGCGGCGCCCACTCGAGCCAGAATTTTATATGGCCCATAGTATTTGAGGGAAATTTTGGCTGAGGGACGAACCACCATGGATGATTGAATATATGGTTGTAGTTTCAATAACACTTCTTCACCCACTGCCAATTGCCGGTCAGAGCGGTGTTTGTCTGCCTGATTCTTCATACGGACCTGTGCACGCAACAACTGTTCGCGCAGCAAGTCTAGAAAGGCCTGTCGTTCCATAGGAACCTCACCCAAAACTTCCTCAGTAACACTGCCAATGTTAGGCATGGCTCCAAAATTTGGCTCAATGCCATAAAGAGCTTTGAAAGGAGAACAACCCAGAGAAGTATGGAACTAGGAGTTGTACCAAAACTCTGCCATGGGTAGCCATTTCTTCCATTGTTTTGGGCTCTCATGCGCAGCGCAACGTAAATACTGCTCAAGGCACTGGTTGACCCTCATCAGTCTGAGGGTGGTAGGCTGAGGAATAAGACAATTTGGTGCCAACTGCTGTGAACAACTGTTTCCAAAATTTACTAGTGAAGACAGCATCTCTATCTGAGACAATTGACAGTGGCACACCATGAAGTTTCACCACACTGTCCAGGAAAGTATTGGCCACGGTATAGGCAGTATAGGGGTGACGCAAAGCAATAAAATGGCTGTACTTAGTGAGACGATCAACCACCACAAGAATTACCTCATACCCTTCTGATTTGGGAAGACCAGTGATAAAGTCCATTGTGATATGAGACCAAGGACGAGAAGGAACCGGTAATGGCTGAAGAAGTCCAGCTGGGAGAGTGTTCTCATGTTTTGCTTGCTGACAAAGCTGGCACTGTTTAACATATTCTTGAACTTGTTGTTTGATACCCGGCCAGTAGTATTGTTTGTGCACTCTCTGGTAAGTGGCTCGCACACCTGAGTGTCCCCCAATTGCACTAGAATGCATTGCACTGATCAATTTAGTTTGAAGCGCTGAATTACTCCCAATACAAAGCCGGCCTTTGTACCTAATCAATCCCTCATGTAAGGAGTGCCCTTTTTTGTCAGGACTCACAATTGCCAATTGAGTCAACAACTCCTGTGCTTTGCTGTCAGTGGCATAAGAGTTGATCACCTCTTGAGCCCATGTTGGACGACAGTAGGACATAGCTGACACTGCCATCAAATGTGCTACCCGAGAAAGGGAGTCTGCTGCGCAATTGGCACTGCCCTTTTTGTAACGAATATGAAACTGGAGTCCCACCATTTTAGCCATCGCTTTGCGTTGTAATTCAGTGGTCAACTACTGATCCTCCAAATTGACCAGACTCTTGTGATCTGTCAGAATAGTAAATGGGCCTCGTTGCAAATAAGATCGCCATTTATCGACCGCCATCATTACTGCCAAAAATTCTTTTTCATAGACAGACAACTTCCTGTTATTAACACCTAGAGCTTTGCTAAGATAAGCAATGGGATGCCCATTCTGTGATAACACTGCTCCAACCCCAGTATCGCAGGCATCAGTTTCAACAGTAAAAGAAAGTGTGAAATCTGGTAATGCTAGAACAGGCGTAGAAGTCATAGCCTTCTTCAGATGTTGAAAAGCTGTTTCTGCTTGCTCTGACCAGGCAAAACCCTTTTTTGTGAGGAGATTTGTAAGTGGTTTCGCCAGAATACCATACCCTTGCACAAATTTTCGGTAGTATCCTGTTAAACCAAGAAAACCTCTCAATTCTGTCGCGGAAGTTGGAGTTGGCCAAGCTAACATAGACTGTGTCTTTTCGGCATCAGTGGCTACACCATTTCTAGAAATTATATGTCCTAGATAAGATATACTTTCCTGGGCAAAGGAGCACTTGGACATTTTGGCAAAAAGCTGATGAGCACGTAGAGTCTGAAGAACCAATCTTAAATGAGCAAGATGATCTTCCCAAGTTCGACTGTATACCAGGATGTCATCGAGGAAAACAATCACAAACCGACGAATCTGTTCAGAGAATATGGAATTCATTAAACATTGGAAAGTCGCAGGCGCGTTCGTCAAACCGAAAGGCATGACGCGAAATTGGAAGTGCCCTGAATGTGTTTTGAAGGCAGCCTTCTCCTCATCTGTCTCGCGCATCCGAATCTGGTGATAACCGGCACAGAGATCCAATTTGGAAAAGAATTGTGCGCCCGCTAACTCGTCGAGCAACTCATCAACGACTGGAAGTGGGAATTTGTTCTTGATTGTACTCGAATTGAGCCGGCGGTAGTCCACGTAGAAGCGCCACTCGCCATCTTTCTTCTTCACAAGTAACACCGGCGAGGCGTAAGGACTCATGCTTGGCACAATCAGCCCTGCCCTGAGCATCTCTGCTACTTGGCGTTCAATTTCGTCCTTTTGAAAGGGTGAGTATCTGTATGGTCGACAGTTGATTGGCGAGTGTTGTGCTTCAAGGGATATAGCATGATCGTATGTGCGATGAGGCGGCAGAGAATCAGGCGTGGCAAAAACATCGTCAAATTCCTGGAGCAAGGGAGTTAGCTCAGGCGGAACGGCTATATCTGACATGGCTTCTTGAGAGATGGAATTAAACTCCACCACTGCGATTGCCCAGATCCAGTGATATGTATCTCTGACCCTTTGTGTGGAATTTTCAGAGACTTCCCAATCCAATCCACTGTCATTGGGCTATAGCTCTTTAACCAGTCCATACCAAGCACCGCATCATATCCACCTAGCTCAAGGACACGCGTGGTTGTAGAGAATGTGTAACCCTGCGTCACCCACGCCAGTGATTGTACCTGCTGGTCACACATCACCAAACTGCCATTTGCCAATTTTACTTGAGCCGCTGGAGCACTTGTCAGGTCACAGTTTGCACGCAGAGCAAAAGCTTTGTTGATGAAGCTATGGCTGCTGCCTGAGTCAATCAGGGTTATCATCACTTGGTTTCCCACTTTAGCTCGTAGCCTAATAGTTTCATTAGCCTCTCCGCCTGACACAGCTTGCAAAGAGATATGACAACATTGTCCTTGATTGGCTGCTGGTTCTGGTTCAGTCAACAGCTCCAGAGCTTGCACGGTATCTTCAGTAAAAATTTCGCCAAACTCACCTAACTGAATTGTTAGTAGTTGCATTGGCTTCTTACACTGATGCTCTTTACTGTACTTTTCTCCACAGCGAAAACACAGATTATTAGCACGTCGGAAGTCTCGCAGTTGCCTTTCACGTGCATAATCATCATTGCCTGCTCTCTTATAGTTGGGAGCAGAGGATTGAGTGGAAACAACATTCTGTTGATTATGCAAAGGTGGCTTGCTAGCATTGAAAACTCTGCCCTTAGGTTTATGCATCTCCAGTTCCTCTTCCTGAGTTCTAGCTAGTGATACGGCTCTAGTGACACTGGTGGGTGCTTGTAATCTGACTGCTGCTCGCAGCTCATCCTTTAATCCGAGTACGAATTGCGACACAAAGTACTTGGTGTTAAGTGAAGGATCCAGAGAGATTAACTGGTACATGATTGTCTCAAAAGCAGCTCTATACTCCAACACAGTACCTGTTTGCCTCAACTGATGCATTTTTGACATCATAACATCATAATCATCATGTCCAAACTCAAGAGAAATGGCAGCGCACAACGTTTCCCAATCAGTGACAGTGTTACAGCGTTTGTATGCTTGCCACCAAAGCGCCGCATGGCCGCAGAAGTAAAGCGATGCTACTGATAACCATTGATGTGACGGCACGGAGTACATGTCGAAATAAGTTGTGCAGAGGTCAAACCACATGTGGGGATTGGTGCCGTCAAATTTGGGGAAATCATGCTTAGGTGGCTTGGCAAAAAATTCCCGAGGAGAACTAGGAGTTGAATGACACTCACGACGTGAATTCCCTGATGCAGGTCGTTCCGCATTGTGAATCCCTTCCCGGTTGCTTGCTGGCGGAATGAGAATCGGTTGTGTCCCGTTGGTCAACCGCGGCATCCCTGGCGACATCCCCTGCGGCATGCCCAGCGACGTGCTCCCTGCACCCATCGGTCCACCAGGAACGGGAGGAATCGGTGGTGGCGGCACCGCCTTCAGCTTCTCTGCCTCCTTCTGCTTCATCCGCACCTCATCCACACTCTCTTGCGTGGTCTCGAGCTGCTTGCTCAGCCCCGAGATCTCCAACGCCATGGAATCAAAGCGTGCCATCATCGCATCAAACTTCTCCTGGATTTGTTCCGATTTATCCGCCATCGCACTCAGAATTTGACGGGTAGCGGCAGAAGGCTTTGAAGGCGCCGTTGCAGCTCAACTCTGATTCAATCCAACCCCGCTCAGGATTTTGGGCAGTTCAATCGAAATTGAACCGCACCTTTCGCGGTGGATGTTACGGATCGAACTCGAGATCTGACGAGCGCAGCAAGCGTTCTAGGCTCTGATACCAAGATGTGAGGACCCAGGGATGGATCTCTCACAAGGAATCGGTGGATTTTGTGGAGAACACGGGAAGGGGGTGAGAGAGTAGAGAAGGGGATGAGATTTCAGAATATTTCCATTCAATTCATCCATAATCTGTTGCTTACAGGACACGAGACTTATAACCTGTCTCGACACACACAACGCAAGACCGAGCCCCTGAACACACACACACTAGGAAACGGCCCAACTGCAGCCCAAGACTCCATCGGCCCAAACGGGGATTCAGCCCGGGTCGATCTCTGTGTCCGTCACCAATTCACCAGAGAATGGGGACACGACAGTTTCTGACAAGCAATTGCTCGTGGCACGAGCAATAAATAGGATTAACAATTTCTATCTACTGTTATCAAACGGTATGGGTTTCGCACCACAACCCTTCCTCCAAACGGCACCACTGTGTGCTAAAGAGTAGAGAACGAGAAGAAGGTTTTGGGCAAGACGAGTTCTATTTCATTGCCTCAGAGCTACATGTACAGAGAGTACCGTTGTGGCTAACAGGAAAACTAACTCCTAGAACTATGCTATACACGAGCACATCATGGGTGGCGATAGTCGATAGATTATTAGGACTAGTCGCGTGTCCCGGACCTCCACGAGACCACGACTATTAGGTCCTTACCACTAGTGAGGTACCAATCGCGTGCTAGGACCCGTGATTGATAGTCCAATTTGACACGTGAGTGGTAGCCTTTTCCCTACTGGTGGTTCCATAGCGCAGATTCGAGCTCCACCACAAGGATCCATGGAGCTGCAGGTTTCCATGGAGGATGAAGGAGGAAAGGGAGAGTTGTGGCCTTGTGGGTGCTCCGCTGGAGTGCATTCGTGGGAGAGAGAATGAAAAGGAAGCGCATGCACGCACTTGTGGAAAGAGAGAGAGGAGGCACAACTCACAAGCATGGAGAGAGAGCTCGGCTCCTAGACTAGAGTAAGCAGCTGACAACTTTAAATCGTTTTTCAAATAATTGTTAGAAAAATGGCCATTATAACATTGTTCTGTCTTCTACACAAATCAAAATCATATTTTTTGCTAGGAAAAAATCGTCATTTAGAACAATACAATATTTCATGCATAAAAATCATTATTTAGTATGACCTTTATTAGCAGAATTACTTATATTTTTTATTTACATCTGTTTTGAGTTGCACAAGTTTACTCCCTCCGTTCCAATGAATAAGACGTTCTCGTTTTGTGTGTTTTTTATTTGACTAAAAATTACTCGAAATATATAAAGATTGTCGATATAAAATAAGCATCATTAGAAAGTATTTTTCAATACGAATCAAACGGTACTAATCACATATAATATAATCAGGATTTGATTGCTCATTTTTTTAATTAAAGTTCATCTCGAAATGCGTGTGCACCCTTATTCATCTAAAGAGGTAGTATCCTTTTGAAATCCATAGCATATGCAAGCCATCTCAACAACATGCGTGCACCACCATTTGAAAAGTGCACCTATAAATTTGCAAACTTTGTGTGCAAC
>NC_061508.1:75015484-75056598 GCF_022539505.1 Lolium rigidum | reverse complement strand
TAGTTCTGATGATGCTGTTGCCCATCTCAATAATTTTGTTGAACTATGTGAAATGCAAAAATATAAAGATGTAGATGGTAACATTATAAAATTAAAATTGTTTCCTTTCTCATTAAGAGGAAGAGCTAAAGATTGGTTGCTATCTCTGCCTAAGAATAGTATTGATTCATGGACTAAATGCAAGGATGCTTTTATTGGTAGATATTATCCCCCTGCTAAAATTATATCTTTGAGAAGTAGCATAATGAATTTTAAACAATTAGATACTGAACATGTTGCACAAGCATGGGAAAGAATGAAATCTTTGGTTAAAAATTGCCCAACACATGGACTGACTACTTGGATGATCATCCAAACCTTCTATGCAGGACTAAATTTTTCTTCGCGGAATTTATTGGATTCAGCTGCTGGAGGTACCTTTATGTCCATCACTCTTGGTGAAGCAACAAAGCTCCTTGATAATATGATGATCAATTACTCCGAATGGCACACGGAAAGAGCTCCACAAGGTAAGAAGGTAAATTCTGTTGAAGAATCCTCTTCCTTGAATGATAAGATTGATGCTATTATGTCTATGCTTGTGAATGGTAGGACTAATGTTGATCCTAATAATGTTCCGTTAGCTTCATTGGTTGCCCAAGAAGAACATGTTGATGTAAACTTCATTAAAAATAATAATTTCAACAACAATGCTTATCGGAACAATTCTAGTAATAACTATAGGCCATATCCTTATAATAATAGTAACGGTTATGCTAATTCTTATGGGAATTCTTACAATAATAATAGGAGTGTAGCCCCTGGTCTTGAAGCCATGCTTAAAGAATTTATTAGTACACAAACTGCCTTTAACAAATCTGTTGAGGAAAAACTCAATAAAATTGATATTCTTGCTTCTAAGGTTAATAGTCTTGCCTCTGATGTTGATCTTTTGAAATCGAAATTTATGCCTAATAGGGATATTGAAAATAAAATTGTTACTACAGCAAATGCCATCCAAGTTAGAATTAATGAGAATATAAGATTAATGGCTGAGTTGCGTGCTAGGTGGGATAGAGAAGAAAATGAAAAACTAGCTAAAGAGAAGAATGTAGCTAAAGTTTGGACTATTACCACCATAAGTAATGTTGATTCCTCACATGTTGCTGCACCTCCTACTATCAATGGTAAAATAATTGGTGTTGGCAATGTTTCTACTCCTAGTGCAAAGCGTACAAAATTGCCCTGAAATTGCTAAAGCTGCTGAAACTGCTCGTGATAAAACTGCTGAAATTTTTTCCAACCTTGGGGATGATGATCCCATTGCTGTAGCTCATAATGATTTAGATTTTGATGATTGTCACATCTCTGAAGTTATAAAGTTCTTACAAAAACTTGCTAAGAGTCCCAATGCTAGCGCTGTAAACTTGGCTTTCACAAAACATATTACAAATGCTCTCATAAAAGCTCGAGAAGAGAAACTAAAACTTGAAACTTCTATTCCTAGAAAGCTAGAGGATGGTTGGGAACCTATCATTAAAATGAGGGTCAATGATTTTGATTGTAATGCTTTATGCGATCTTGGTGCAAGTATTTCTGTTATGCCTAAGAAAGTCTATGATATGCTTGACTTGCCACCATTGAAAAATTGTTATTTGGATGTTAATCTCGCTGATGATGCTAAAAAGAAACCTTTGGGGAGAGTTGATAATGTTCATATTATGGTTAACAATAACCTTGTCCCCGTTGATTTTGTTGTCTTGGATATTGAATGCAATGCATCTTGCCCCATTATATTGGGAAGACCTTTTCTTCGAACCGTTGGTGCTACTATTGATATGAAGGAAGGTAATATTAAATATCAATTTCCTCTCAAGAAAGGTATGGAACACTTCCCTAGAAAGAGAATGAAGTTACCTTATGATTCTATTATTAGAACAAATTATGATGTTGATGCTTCGTCTCTTGATAATACTTGATATACACTTTCGCGCCTAGCTGAAAGGCGTTAAAGAAAAGCGCTTATGGGAGACAACCCATGTTTTTACTACAGTATTTTTGTTTTATTTTGTGTCTTGGAAGTTGTTTACTACTGTAGAAACCTCTCCTTATCTTAGTTTTGTGTTTTGTTGTTCCAAGTAAAGTCTTTGATAGTAAAGTTCATACTAGATTTGGATTACTACACAGTTTCAGATTTCTTTGCTGTCACGAATTTCGACCTGCCTCTCTGTAGGTAGCTCAGAAAAATATGCCAATTTACGTGCGTTATCCTCAGATATGTACGCAACTTTCATTCAATTTGGGAATTTTCATTTGAGCAAGTCTGGTGCCATTTTAAAATTCGTCTTTACGAACTGTTCTGTTTTGACAGATTCTGCCTTTTATTTCGCATTGCCTCTTTTGCTATGTTGGATGAATTTCTTTGATCCATTAATGTCCAGTAGCTTTATGCAATGTCCAGAAGTGTTAAGAATGATTATGTCACCTCTGAACATGTTAATTTTTATTGTGCACTAACCCTCTTATGAGTTGTTTCGAGTTTGGTGTGGAGGAAGTTTTCAAGGATCAAGAGAGGAGTATGATGCAATATGATCAAGGAGAGTGAAAGCTCTAAGCTTGGGGATGCCCCGGTGGTTCACCCCTGCATATTCTAAGAAAACTCAAGCGTCTAAACTTGGGGATGCCCAAGGCATCCCCTTATTCATCGACAACATTATCAGGTTCCTCCCCTGAAACTATATTTTTATTCCGTCACATCTTATGTGCTTTGCTTGGAGCGTCGGTTTGTTTTTGTTTTTGTTTTTGTTTGAATAAATGGATCCTAGCATTCACTGTATGGGAGAGAGACACGCTCCGCTGTTGCATATGGACAAATATGTCCTTAGGATTTACTCATAGTATTCATGGCGAAGTTTCTTCTTCGTTAAATTGTTATATGGTTGGAATTGGAAAATGATAAATGTAGTAATTGCTATAATGTCTTGGATAATGTGATACTTGGCAATTGTTGTGCTCATGTTTAAGCTCTTGCATCATATACTTTGCACCCATTAATGAAGAAACACCTAGAGTTTGCTAATTTGGTTTGCATATTTGGTCTCTCTAAAGTCTAGATAATTTCTAGTATTGAGTTTGAACAACAAGGAAGACGGTGTAGAGTCTTATAATGTTTACAATATGTCTTTTATGTGAGTTTTGCTGCACCGGTTCATCCTTTTGTTTGTTTCAAATAACCTTGCTAGCCTAAACCTTGTATCGAGAGGGAATACTTCTCATGCATCCAAAATCCTTGAGCCAACCACTATGCCATTTGTGTCCACCATACCTACCTACTACATGGTATTTCTCCGCCATTCCAAAGTAAATTGCTTGAGTGCTACCTTTAAAATTCCATCATTCACCTTTGCAATATATAGCTCATGGGACAAATAGCTTAAAAACTATTGTGGTATTGAATATGTACTTATGCACTTTATCTCTTATTAAGTTGCTTGTTGTGCGATAACCATGTTCACTGGGGACGCCATCAACTATTCTTTGTTGAATATGATGTGAGTTGCTATGCATGTTCGTCTTGTCTGAAGTAAGGGAGATCTACCACCTTATGGTTAAGCATGCATATTGTTAGAGAAGAACATTGGGCCGCTAACTAAAGCCATGATTCATGGTGGAAGTTTCAGTTTTGGACATATATCCTCAATCTCATATGAGAATAATAATTGTTGCCACATGCTTATGCATTAAAGAGGAGTCCATTATCTGTTGTCCATGTTGTCCCGGTATGGATGTCTAAGTTGAGAATAATCAAAAGCGAGAAATCCAAAATGCGAGCTTTCTCCTTAGACCTTTGTACAGGCGGCATGGAGTTACCCATTGTGACACTTGGTTAAAACATGTGTATTGCGATGATCCGGTAGTCCAAGCTAATTAGGACAAGGTGCGGGCACTATTAGTATACTATGCATGAGGCTTGCAACTTGTAAGATATAATTTACATAACTCATATGCTTTATTACTACCGTTGACAAAATTGTTTCATGTTTTCAAAATAAAAGCTCTAGCACAAATATAGCAATCGATGCTTTCCTCTTTGAAGGACCATTCTTTTTTACTTTTATGTTGAGTCAGTTCACCTATCTCTCTCCACCTCAAGAAGCAAACACTTGTGTGAACTGTGCATTGATTCCTACATACTTGCATATTGCACTTATTATATTACTCTATGTTGACAATTATCCATGAGATATACATGTTATAAGTTGAAAGCAACCGCTGAAACTTAATCTTCCTTTGTGTTGCTTCAATACCTTTACTTTGATTTATTGCTTTATGAGTTAACTCTTATTGCAAGACTTATTGATGCTTGCCTTGAAGTACTATTCATGAAAAGTCTTTGCTTTATGATTCACTTGTTTACTCATGTCATTACCATTGTTTTGATCGCTGCATTCATTACATATGTTTACAAATAGTATGATCAAGGTTATGATGGCATGTCACTCCAGAAATTATCTTTGTTATCGTTTTACCTGCTCGGACGAGCGGAACTAAGCTTGGGGATGCTGATACGTCTCCGACGTATCGATAATTTCTTGTGTTCCATGCCACATTATTGATGATATCTACATGTTTTATGCACACTTTATGTCATATTCGTGCATTTTCCGGAACTAACCTATTAACAAGATGCCGAAGAGCCGATTCGTTGTTTCTCGCTGTTTTTGGTTTCAGAAATCCTAGTAACGAAATATTCTCGGAATTGGACGAAATCAACGCCCGGGGTCCTATTTTGCCACGAAGCTTCCGGAAGACCGAAGAGGAGACGAAGTGGGGCCACGAGGTGGCCACACCCTAGGGCGGCGCGGCCCAAGCCCCGGCCGCGCCGACCTATGGTGTGGGCCCCTCGTGCCGCCTCTTTACCTGCCCTTCCGCCTACAAATAGCCTCCGTCGCGAAACCCCCAGCACCGAGAGCCACGATACGGAAAACCTCACCGAGACGCCGCCGCCGCCAATCCCATCTCGGGGATTCTGGAGATCTCCTCCGGCCTCCTGCCGGAGAGGGGATTCATCTCCCGGAGGACTCTTCACCGCCATGGTCGCCTCCGGAGTGATGAGTGAGTAGTTCACCCCTGGACTATGGGTCCATAGCAGTAGCTAGATGGTTGTCTCCTCCTAATTGTGCTTCATTGTTGGATCTTGTGAGCTGCCTAACATGATCAAGATCATCTATCTGTAATTCTATATGTTGCGTTTGTTGGGATCCGATGAATAGAGAATACTATGTTATGTTGATTATCAATTCATGTCTATGTGTTGTTTATGATCTTGCGTGCTCTCCGTTATTAGTAGATGCTCTGGCTAAGTTGATGCTAGTAACTCCAAGAGGGAGTATATATGCTCGATAGTGGGTTCATGTCTCCGTGAATCTGGAGGAGTGACAAGAACCTCTAAGATTATGGATGTGATGTTGCCACTAGGGATAAAACATTGGTGCTATGTTCGAGGATGTAGTCACTGATTACATTATGCGCAATACTTAATGCAATTGTCTGTTGTTAGCAACTTAATACTGGAGGGGGTTCGGATGATAACCTGAAGGTGGACTTTTTAGGCATAGATGCATGCTGGATAGCGGTCTATGTACTTTGTCGTAATGCCCAATTAAATCTCACAATACTCATCATAATATGTATGTGCATTGTTATGCCCTCTCTATTTGTCAATTGCCCGACCGTAATTTGTTCACCCAACATGCTTTTATCTTATGGGAGAGACACCTCTAGTGAACTCGTGGACCCCGGTCCTATTCTTTACATCGCATACAATCTACTGCAATACTTGTTTCATTGTTTTCTCGCAAACAATCATCTTCCACACAATACGGTTAATCCTTTGTTACAGCAAGCCGGTGAGATTGACAACCTCATCTGTTTCGTTGGGGCAAAGTACTTTGGTTGTGTTGTGCATGTTCCACGTTGGCGCCGGAATCTCTGGTGTTGCGCCGCACTACATCCCGCCGCCATCAACCTTCAACGTGCTTCTTGACTCCTACTGGTTCGATTAAACCTTGGTTTCTTACCGAGGGAAACTTGCCGCTGTGCGCATCACACCTTCCTCTTGGGGTTCCCAACGGACGTGTCAACTACACGCATCACCCATCTTAATAATTTTGTTGAACTTTGTGAAATGCAAAAGTATAAGGATGTAGATGGGGATATTATAAAACTGAAATTGTTTCCTTTCTCCTTAAGAGGAAGAGCTAAAGATTGGTTGCTATCTTTGCCTAAGAATAGTATTGATTCATGGACTAAATGTAAAGATGCTTTCATTAGTAGATATTATCCTCCTGCTAAAATTATATCTTTGAGAAGTAGCATTATGAATTTTAAGCAATTGGATAATGAACATGTTGCCCAAGCATGGGAAAGAATGAAATCTTTGGTGAAGAATTGCCCTACCCATGGACTAACTACTTGGATGATCATCCAAACCTTCTATGCAGGATTAAATTTTTCTTCGAGGAACCTATTGGATTCAACTTCTGGAGGTACTTTTATGTCCATCACTTTGGGTGCTGCAACAAAGCTTCTTGATGATATGATGATCAATTACTCTGAATGGCACACCGAAAGGACTCTGCAAGGTAAGAAGGTAAATTCTGTTGAAGAAAGCTCCTCCTTGAGTGATAAGATTGATGTTATTATGTCTATGCTTGTTAATGGTAGACCTAATGTTGATCCTAATAATGTTCCTTTAGCTTCATTGGTTGCTCAAGAAGAGCATGTTGATGTGAATTTCATTAAAAGTAATAATTTCAACAACAATGCTTATATGAATAATTTTGGTAACAACAACTATAGGCCATATCCTTCTAATAATGGTAATTCTTATGGTAATTCTTACAACAATAGTAGGAGTGTACCCTCTGGTCTTGAAGCCATGCTTAAAGAATTTATTAGTACACAAACTGCTTTTAATAAATCTGTTGAAGAAAAGCTTGGTAAAATTGATATTCTTGCTTCTAAAGTTGATAGTCTTGCTGCTGATGTTGATCTTTTAAAATTGAAAGTTATGCCTAATGAGGATAAAGATATTAAGTCATTTGCTACAGCAAACGCTATCCAAGTTCGAATTAATGACAATATTAGATTGATGGCTGAATTGCATGCTAGGTGGGAAAGAGAAGAAAAACTTGCTAAGGAGAATAATGTAGCTAAAGTTTGGACTATTACCACCACTAGTAATGTTGATGCTTCACATGTTGCTAAACCTCCTACTATCAATAGTAAAATAATTGGTGTTGGCAATGTTTCTACTCCTAGTACAAAGCGTGCAAAATTGTCTGAAACTGCTGAAACTGTTTGTGATAAAAGTGTTGAAATTTTTCATAATATTGTGGACAATGATCCCATTGCTTTAGATCATAATGGTTTAGATTTTGATAGTTGAAATATCTCTGAAGTTATTAAGTTCTTACAAAAACTTGCTAGAAGTCCTAATGCTAGTGCTATGAATTTAGCCTTTACAAAACATATTACAAATGCTCTCATTAAAGCTAGAGAAGAAAAATTATAACTTGAAACTTCTATTCCTAGGAAGTTGGAAGATGGTTGGGAGCTCATCATTAAGATGAAGGTCAATGATTTTATTGTAGTACTTTATGTGATCTTGGTGCAAGTATTTCTGTTATGCCAAAGAAACTCTATGATATGCTTGACTTGCCACCATTGAAAAATTGTTATTTGGATGTTAATCTTGCTGATAATTCTATAAAGAAACCTTTGGGGAGGATTGATAATGTTCACATTACGGTTAACAATAACCTTTTCCCCGTTGATTTTGTTGTCTTGGATATCGAATGCAATGCATCTTGTCCTATTGTTTTGGGAAGACCCTTTCTTCGAACTGTTGGTGCTATTATTGATATGAAGGAAGGAAATATTAAGTATCAATTCCCTCTCAAGAAAGGTATGGAACACTTCCCTAGAAAGATAATGAAGTTGCCTTTTGATTCTATTATTAGAAAAAATTATGATGTTGATGCTTCTTCTCTTGCTGTTACTTGATTTGCACTTTCACGCCTAGTCGAAAGGCGTTAAAGAAAAGCACTTCTTGGGAGATAACCCATGTTGTTTTTATTTTTACTACTGTTTTGTTGTGTCTCGGAAGTTGTTATTACTGTAGCAACCTCTCCTTATCATAATTGTTGTGCCAAGTAAAGTCTCTAATAGAAGGTTGATACTAGATTTGGATTTCTGCGCAGAAACAGATTTCTTATCTGTCACGAATTCGCGTTTTTCTCTCTGTAGAAGAATCAAAAAATCTGCGAAAATTCATGCGTGATCCTCAGATATGTACGCAACTTTCATTAGTTTTGAGCTTTTTCATCTGAGCCTGTTAAGTGCCTCTAAAGAATTCGTCTTTACGGACTGTTCTGTTTTGACAGTTTCTGCCTTTTATTTCGCATTGCCTCTTTTACTATGTTGAGTGGATTTCTTTGTTCCATTAACTTTCAGTAGCTTTGGGCAATGTCGAGAAGTGTTAAGAATGATTGTGTCCCCTCAGAATATGTGAAATTTTGATTATGCACTAAACTCTAATGAGTTTGTTTTGAGTTTGGTGTGGAGGATGTTTTCAAGGGTCAAGAGAGGAGGATGATATAATATGATCAAGAAGAGAGAAAAGTATAAGCTTGGGGATGCCACCGTGGTTCATCCCTGCATATTTCAATAAGACTCAAGCATCTAAGCTTGGGGATGCCCAAGGCATCCCCTTCTTCATCGACAACTTATCAGGTCACTTCTAGTGAAACTATATTTTTATGCCGTCACATCTTATGTGCTTTACTTGGAGCGTCTGTTTGTTTTTGTTTTTGTTTTTGTTTGAATAAAATCGGATCCTAACATTCCTTGTGTTGGAGAGATACACGCTCCGCTTTTTCATATGAACACTGGTGTTCTTAGCTTTACTTTAATGTTCATGGCGGAGTTGAAAACCGTTTCGTTGATTGCTATTTGGTTGGAAACAGAAAATGCTTCATGTGGTAAATGGTATATTGTCTTGAATAATTTGGTACTTTGCAATTGTTTTGAGCTCTCATAGATCATGTTTAAGCTTTTGCATCATGTAGTTTAAACCTATTAGTGGAGAACTACTGTAGAGCTTGTTGAAATTTGGATTGCATGATTGCGAATTTGAGCAACAAGGAGACAGTGTGGAGTCTTATAATGCTTGCAATATGTTCTTATGTAAGTTTTTCTGTACCGTTTCATACTTGTGTTTGCTTCAAACAACCTTGCTAGCCAAAGCCTTGTACTGAGAGGGAATACTTCTCGTGCATCCAAAACCTTGAGCCCAAACCCATGCCATTTGTGTCCACCATAACTACCTACTATGTGGTATTTCTCTGCCATTCCAAGTAAATTGCTTGTGTGCTACCTTTAAAATTTCATTCCTTGTCTTTGCAATACATAGCTCATGGGAAAATAGCTTAAAAACTATTGTGGTATTGAATATGTTGCTTATGTATCTTATTTCTTATAAGTTGCTAGTTGAGCGGTAACCATGTTTCTGGGGACGCCATCAACTTTTTACACCTTTTGAATATCATGTGAGTTGCTATGCATGTTCGTCTTGTCTGAAGTAAGGGTGATTTATCATGATTAAATGGTTTGAGTATGCATATTGTTAGAGAAGAACATTGGGCCGCCAACCAAAGCCATGTATCATGGTGGAAGTTTCAGCTTGGACATTAATCCTCAATCTCTAATGAGAATATTATCTGTTGTTGAATGCTTAAGCATTAAAGAGGAGTCCATTATCTGTTTTCTATGTTGTCCCGGTATGGATGTCCTCAAGTTGAGATCTATCAAAAATGAGAAATCAAATGCGATCTATCTCCTTGGACCTTTGTACAGGTGACATAGAGGTACCCCTTTGTGACACTTGGTTGAAACATATGTAATGCAATGATAATCCATGGAAACCCGAGCTAATTAGGACAAGGTGCGGGCACTATTGGTATTCGATGCATGAGGCTTGCAACTTATAAGAGGTTTTATGCATAACACATATTAATTATTACTACCGTTGACAAAATTGTTTCCATGTTATCAAAATAAAAAGCTCTAGCACATGAGTAATCCATGCTTCCCTCTGCGAAGGGCCTTTCTTTTACTTTATGTCGAGTCAGTTTACCTACTTCTTTCTATCTTAGAAGCAAACACTTGTGTCAACTGTGTGCATTGATTCTTACATGTTTACTTATTGCACTTATTTTATTGCTTTATGTTGACAATTATCCATGAGATATACATGTTACAAGTTGAAAGCAATTGCTGAAACTTAATCATCCTTTGTGTTGCTTCAAAACCTTCTATTAAGAATCTATTGCTTTATGATTTAACTCTTATGCAAGACTTATTGATGCTTGTCTTGAAAGTACTATTCATGAAAAGTCTTTGCTATATGATTCAGTTGCTTAGTCATTGTCTTTACCATTGCTTCGAATCACTTCATTCACTTCATATGCTTTACAATAGTATTGATCAAGATTATGATAGTAGCATGCCACTTCAGAAATTATCCTTGTTATGGTTTACCTACTCGAGGGCGAGTAGGAACTAAGCTTGGGATGCTTGATACGTCTCAAACGTATCTATAATTTCTTATGTTCCATGCTAGTTATATGACAATACTCACATGTTTTATATACACTTTACATCATTTTGATGCATTTTCCGGCACTAACCTATTAACAAGATGCTGAAGCGCCAGTTCCTATTTTCTGTTGTTTTTGGTTTCAGAAATCCTACACAGGAAATATTCTCGGAATTGGACGAAACAAAAGCCCACGGTCTTATTTTGCACGGAGCCTTCTAGAAGTCCGAAGAGGAGACGGAGAGGGGCGACGAGGCGGCCACACCCTAGGGGGGCGCGGCCCCACCCTTGGGCGCGCCGCCCTATGGGGTGGGCTCCTCGAGCGCCTCCCGACTCTGCCCCTTCGCCTATATATTCTCTCCGTCGCGAAAACCCTATTACCGAGAGCCACGATACGAGAAAAGTTCCAGAGACGCCGCCGCCGCCAATCCCATCTCGGGGGATTCAGGAGATCGCCTCCGGCACCCTGCCGGAGAGGGGAATCATCACCGGAGGGCTCTACATCACCATGCCCGCCTCCGGACTGATGCGTGAGTAGTTCATCCTTGGACTATGGGTCCATAGCAGTAGCTAGATGGTTGTCTTCTCCTCTTGTGCTATCATGTTTAGATCTTGTGAGCTGCCTATCATGATCAAGATCGTCTATTTGTAATGCTACATGTTGTGTTTGTTGGGATCCGATGAATATTGAATACTATGTCAAGTTGATTATCAATCTATCATATATGTGTTATTTATGTTCTTGCATGCTCTCTGTTGCTAGTAGAGGCGCTGGCCAAGTTGATACTTGTAACTCCAAGAGGGAGTATTTATGCTCGATAGTGGGTTCATGCCTCCATTGAATGCGGGACAAGTGACGGAAAGTTCTAAGGTTGTGGATGTGCTATTGCCACTAGGGATAAAACATCAATGCTTTGTCTAAGGATATTTGTGTTGATTACATTACGCGCAGTACTTAACGCAATTGTCTCGTTGTTTGCAACTTAATATCTGGAAGGGGTGCGGATGCTAACCCGAAGGTGGACTTTTTAGGCATAGATGCATGCTTCGGATAGCGGTCTATGTTATTTGTCGTAATGCCCTAATTAAATCTCATAGTAGTCATCATGATATATGTATGTGCATCTCTATTTGTCAATTGCCCAACCGTAATTTGTTCACCCAACATGCTATTTATCTTATTGGAGAGACACCACTAGTGAACCGTGGACCCCGGTCCATTCTTTTACATCTGAAATACAATCTACTGCAATCTCTGTTCTCTGTTGTTCATCGCAAACAAACATCATTCTCCACACCATACGTTTAATCCTTTGTTTTCAGCAAGCCGGTGAGATTGACAACCTCACTGTTAAGTTGGGGCAAAGTATTGTGATTGTGTTGTGCAGGTTCCACGTTGGCGCCGGAATCCCTGGTGTTGCGCCGCACTACACTCCTTCGCCAACAACCTTCACGTGGCCTTCATCTCCTACTGGTTCGATAACCTTGGTTTCTTACTGAGGGAAACTTGCTGCTATACGCATCACACCTTCCTCTTGGGGTTCCCAACGGACGTGTGCTTCACGTGCCATCAAACCATATACATCATCATGTATGTTTCCACTAAGTTAGTTGCCCGTTCAACTCTTGGCGTATGAACGGTATTTCAGTCATTCTTTTTTAGAAAAGATTTGCAAGTGCCAAATGATTCAAAAATCAAATGACTCCAAAAATTTATCTGCATGGAGTTTCTTCATGCATTCCTTTCTAACATGACCTAAATGGCGGTTCCACAAATGAGTGGAATTCAAATCATTTGCCTTATGGAATTTTAGCGTCAGTGTTATGCATGTGTTTTTCACCATAAAGATTTATAATAACTTATCCATCGTACAAGGAGTAATGTCATAATTTGAACAACTCATTGTTTTCATTTGACCAGAAGAAAACAACAATTATGAAGTTCTTTATTATAAATCTGAAGGGCTAGATAGAATGCCAACGACGAACATAATAACACTTTATTTTTGTTCCAGACGTGCATTCCTATCATATTCCTTGTCAGTCACTTAGGCCATTATTTTCTTGTATTGTGTTGTTTTCTATGACACTTCATACCAACCAATATGGTACAAATACCCAAGAATTTCATTGTGTGACCAAACTAGGAATATATCCATAACATGTATATCATCTATATACACCTGAGCTAGACTTTCTAGTCTTTTCTTTCTTTCTGCCAAAATATCTTTTGTAGTTTCTCTTAGCTTTCCTCATTCCCAGAAAACACTTCACCTTCAATAACTTCTAGGTTCATTGGTCAAATACCAATAACCTTGAGGTTCTTACTTTGAAGTTGATCATCATATGACAAGTGTTCCAGATTTCACTATTAGTAACTTTGTAATATGATGAACAATTTCACTCATAATTTTTCTCCATCATATCGTGACGACTTTCTGAGACCATGTCTGTACATGCTAGGCTCGTAAAGTTTAACCTCAGTATTCGCATGTGCAAATCTGGCTTGCACCCGTTGTCTGCACACGTAGAATCTATAACACCCGATCATCACGTGATGCTTCGAAACGACGAGTCTTAGCAAGGGTGCATACTAAGGACGAACACTTCATGGATATGCGAATATCGTTAGTGCCCAACTTTGTTGGAGGATCGGGACGCCTGGCGTCTTCAACCTTCATACATTCCCATAAAACTTATGAGTTTATGTAGTCTCACCAGATTATATTCTATCATCTTGCAATAAGGTCTTAGATATCACATATATCTCATACCTCGCTTATCTCTGAAAACTAAATTTCCAGCTCCTTACTTTTCAAACGGATTTGAACTTCAAGTTTCACGGAGACAAGATGATTTTAGGTACTAATTGAAACCATTGTTATTTGAATCAGCAATGTGAGGTTTACTAAAAGTTTGCAATAGGACTTAATCATTTCTTGATTCTTTAACAATACGGTACCATTCCGTAAAGTTTCTTGTCAGACTTAACAGTATTTCTATCTCAATTTACAAGACTAGCGCATGGTAGAAAACGGATGCCAATTCTACAAATTTAATTCAAAATACTATTCAGACTATGTTCATGATAATTAGTTCATGTTTTAATCTAATTACTAATGAACTCCCACTTAATACAACATCCCTCATAGTTGTTTAGTAGTACACGATCCACATCCACTACGCCAAAACCGATCATCACATGAGATGATGTAGCTTCAATGGTGAACATCAACATGTTGATCATATCATCCATATGACTCGTGTGCAACCTTTCGGTTTCCGTTGTTCCGAGGCCATGTATGTACATGCTAAGCTCGTCAAGGAAACCCAAGTATTTCCGCGTGTGCAACATGGCTTACACCCGTTGTACGTGAACGTAGAGTCTATCACATCCGATCATCACGAGATGCTTCGAAACGACGAACTGTAGCAACGGTGCATACGAGGGGAGAACACTTTATTATCTTGATTTTAATATGAGGGATCATCTTATAATGCTACCGTCGCGATGTAAGCAAGATAAGATGCATACACTACAAGAAAAGTTGCCATGGCCGACGAAGTTGAAGTCGCGCCGTGTTTGCTGGTGTACCATGGCCGACGATTTTTGGTCTCTCCGTTGTGCATGTCAAAACGTTTTTTTTCTCGTTTTTGAGGCCACCTAGCCCGACGAAAACGGCCAAAACGTCGCGTATGGTGGCCGGGGACGTGGTGCATCTCGAAATCTCGGGTTCGCCGGCTGAGTCAACGCAAATCCGCACCGCCGAGGGATGTAGGGCCCAGATGGCAGCCTCTCCGCACTTGTTTTTTCTCGATCGCGCCATCTCGTTCAACGTTCTCCGATCGAGCCGTTTACGATGCAGGATCATGGGTCCCGCATGTCATCCTCTATGAACCAAAATTCTTTCTATTCTTGGATTTTTTTGACCCCCTGATTTATGGCTACTTCCTTTTTCTTTTGATCCCTTGCCGCCTTGGAAACGTTGAGACCGCTGCTGCTAAATGGGACCCGCATGTCATCCTCTATGTGCAATCAACTTTCTTTTCTTGGAGTTTTTTTTGGCACCTCATATTTGGTCACTTGCCTTTTTCTTTCGATCCCCTGCCGCCTCTCAAACGGTGATACCGCTGTCTGCTAAATGGGACCCGCATGTCATCCTCTATGTACTATAAAACTTTCTTTTCTTGAATTATTTTTGGCTCCTCATATTTGGTCAGTTGCCTTTTTCTTTCGATCCCCTGCCGCCTCTCAAACGGTGATACCGCTGCTGCTAAATGGGACCCGCATGTCATCCTCTATGTAATATAAAACTTTCTTTTCTTGAATTATTTTTGGCTCCTCATATTTGGTCACTTGCCTTTTTCTTTCGATCCCGTGCAGCCTCTCAAACGGTGATACCGCTGCTGCTAAATGGGACCCGCATGTCATCCTCTAAGTACAATCAAGTTTCTTTTCTTGAATAATTTTTGGCTCCTCATATTTGGTCACTTGCCTTTTTCTTTCGATCTCATGCCACGTTTGAAACGTTGAGGAACCTGCGGGGTCATGGGACCCGCATGTCATCCTCTATGTACTATAAAAGTTCATTTTCTTGGTTTTTTTTCACCCTCTCGATTTTTGGCTATTTCCTTTTTCTTTTGATCCCTGCCGCCTTCGAAACGTTGAGGACTCTGCTGGCTCATAGGTCCCACATGTCAGCCTCTATGTACAATCAAGTTTCTTTTCTTGAATTATTTTTGGATCCTGATATTTGGTCACTTGCCTTTTTCTTTCGATCTCATGCCACGTTTGAAACGTTGAGGAACCTGCTGGCTCATGGGACCCGCATGTCATCCTCTATGTACAATAAAACTTTCTTTTTTCTTGGATTTTTTGGCACCTGATATTTGGTCACTTGCCTTTTTCTTTCGATCTCATGCCGCCTTTGAAATGGTGACTAAGCTGCTGGCTCATGGGTCCCGCATGTCATCCTCTACGAGAATAAAAGTTTTCTTTCTTGGAGTTATTTTTGACCCCTAATTTCTGGCTATTTGCCTTTTTCTTTTGATCTCCTGCCCCCTCTGAAACAATGAGGACGCTGTTGGCTGGTCGGTCCCACATGTCATCCTCTAAGAACAATAAAAGTTTCCTTTGATGGATTTATTTTGAACCCCTAATCAATTTCTGGTTATTTCCGTTTTTTCTTTTGATCCCCTGCCGCCTTGAAATCGCTGAGGATGCTGCTGCCTCATGGGTCCCGCATGTCATCCTCTCAGAACGGTAAATGTTTTCTTTTCTTGGATTTTGTTGACCAAACGATTTTTGGCTTATTTTTTCTTTCGATCTCCCGCAGCCTTTAAAACGTTGAGAACGCTGCCGGCTCACGGGTCCCACATGTCGGCCTCTATGAACAATAAACGCTGAGGATGCTGCTGCCTCATGGGTCCCGCATGTCATCCTCTTAGAACGAAAATGTTTCTTTTCTTGGATTTTTTACCAACAGTTTTTTGGTTTATTTTTTCTTTCCATCCCCTGCCGCCTTTAAAACGTTGATGACGCTGCTGGCTCATGGGTCCCCGATGTCAGCCTCCCCGTACAACAAACATGTGATATCTTGATTATTTTGCAGACAACAAACAGTGTATTGCGCTCTGAGCTATTTCAAACGGATAAAATAAAACTTTATTTTTACATAAACAAACTTATATGTTGAATCTCCTTGTTTTTTTGTTTTTGCGAAGCATAGGACTTTCCTGGTTTTTTTAGAAAATTCCGAACTTTCCTGTTTTGGAGTGGGCTGAAATTGTACGAGTCAAAAGGCCAAGCAGGATAGTTCGAAGGCCAAGATGTCCAGATGCAGCCCAATTGAAATCTTTCTTCTTGGATTTTTTTCACCCCCTGATTTCTGGCTACTTCATTTTTCTTTTGGTCCCGTGCCGCCTTGGAAACGTTGAGACCGCTGCTGCAAAATGGGACCCGCATGTCATCCTCTATGTACAATAAAATTTCTTTTCTTGGATTATTTTTGGCACTCATGGGTCCCGCATGTCATCCTCTATGAACCAAAATTCTTTCTATTCTTGGATTTTTATTGACACCCTAATTTCTGGCTACTTCCTTTTTTCTTTTGATCCCTTGCCGCCTTGGAAACGTTGAGACCGCTGCTGCTAAATGGGACCCGCATGTCATCCTCTATGTGCAATCAACTTTCTTTTCTTGTAGTTTTTTTGGCACCTCATATTTGGTCACTTGCCTTTTTCTTTCGATCCCCTGCCGCCTCTCAAACGGTGATACCGCTGCTGCTAAATGGGACCCGCATGTCATCCTCTATGTACTATAAAACTTTCTTTTCTTGAATTATTTTTGGCTCCTCATATTTGGTCACTTGCCTTTTTCTTTCGATCTCATGCCACGTTTGAAACATTGAGGAACCTGCTGGCTCATGGGACGCGCATGTCATCCTCTATGTACTATAAAAGTTCATTTTCTTGGTTTTTTTTTCACCCTCTGATTTTTGGCTATTTCCTTTTTCTTTTGATCCCCTGCCGCCTTTGAAACGTTGAGGACTCTGCTGGCTCATAGGTCCCACATGTCAGCCTCTATGTACAATCAAGTTTCTTTTCTTGAATTATTTTTGGATCCGGATATTTGGTCACTTGCCTTTTTCTTGCGATCTCATGCCACGTTTGAAACGTTGAGGAACCTGCTGGCTCATGGGACCCGCATGTCATCCTCTATGTCCATCAACTTTCTTTTCTAGGATTTTTTTGGCACCCTAATTTCTGGCTACTTTCTTTTTCTTTTGATCTCAAGTCGCATTTGAAACGTTGGGACCGCTGCTGCAAAATGGGACCCGCATGTCATCCTCTATGTACAATAAAAGTTTCTTTTCTTGGGTTATTTTCCACCCTCTTATTTTTGGTCACTTGCCTTTTCTTTCGATCTCATGCCTTGAAAGGTTGAGGAACCTGGTGGCTCATGGGACCCGCATGTCATCCTCTATGTGCTATAAAAGTTTATTTTCTTGGATTTTTTTTCACCCTCTGAATTTTGGCTATTTCCTTTTTCTTTTGATCCCCTGCCGCCTTTGAAACGTTGAGTAAGCTGCTGACTCATGGGACCCGCATGTCATCCTCTATGTACAATCAACTTTCTTTTTTCTTTTGATCTCAAGCTGCATTTGAAACGTTGAGACCGCTGCTGCTAAATGGGACCCGCATGTCATCCTCTATGTAAAATAAAGTTTATTTTCTTGGATTATCTTTGGCTCCTGATATTTTGTCACTTGCCTTTTTCTTTCGATCTCATGCCGGCTTTGAGACGTTGAGTAAGCTGCTGGCTCATGGGTCCCGCATGTCATCCTCTACGAACAATAAAAGTTTCCTTTCTTGGAGTTATTTTTGACCCCTAATTTCTGGTTATTTGCCTTTTTCTTTTGATCTCCTCGCCCACTTTGAAACGATGAGGACGTCGTTGGCAGGTCGGTCCCACATGTCATCCTTTATGAACAATAAAAGTTTCCTTTGATGGATTATTTTGAAACCCTAATTAATTTCTGGATATTTCGTTTTTTTCTTTTGATCCCCTGCCGCCTTGGAATAGTTGAGGATGCTGCTGCCTCATGGGTCCCGCATGTCTTCCTCTCAGAATGGTAAATGTTTCTTTTTCTTGGATTTTGTTTACCAAATGATTTTTGGCTTATTTTTTCTTTCGATCCCCTGCCGCCTTTAAAACGTTGAGGACGCTGCTGGCTCACGGGTCCCACATGTCAGCCTCTATGAACAATAAACGCTGAGGATGCTGCTGCCTCATGGGTCCCGCATGTCATCCTCTCAGAACGAAAATGTTTTTTTTCTCTGATTTTTTACCAACAGATTTTGGGATATTTTTTCTTTCCATCCCCTGCCGCCTTTAAAACGTTGACGACGCTGCTGGCTCATGGGTCCACGATGTCAGCCTCCCCGTACAAGAAACATGTGATATCTTGATTATTTTGCAGACAATAAACAGTGTATTGCGCTCTGAGCTATTGCAAACGGATAAATTAAATATTTATTTTTACATAAACAAACATATATGTTGAATCTCCATGTTTTTTGCTTTTGCGAAGCATAGGACTTTCCTGTTTTTTTTAGAAAAATCCGAACTTTCCTGTTTTGGAGTGGACTGAAATTGTACGAGTCAAAAGGCCCAGCAGGATAGTTCGAAGGCCCAGACGGCCAGATGCAGCCCAATTGAAATCTTTCTTTTCTTGGATTTTTTTCACCCCCTGATTTCTGGCTACTTCATTTTTCTTTTGGTCATGTGCCGCCTTGGAAACGTTGAGACCGCTCGTCGCAAAATGGGACCCGCATGTCATCCTCTATGTACAATAAAATTTCTTTTCTTGGATTATTTTTGGCTCCTGATATTTGGTCACTTGCCTTTATCTTTCGATCCCGTGCAGCCTCTCAAACGGTGATACCGATGCTGCTAAATGGGACCCGCATGTCATCCTCTATGTACAATCAAGTTTATTTTCTTGAATATTTTTGGCTCCTGATATTTGGTCACTTGCCTTTATCTTTCGATCCCGTGCAGCCTCTCAAACGGTGATACCGCTGCTGCTAAATGGACCCGCATGTCATCCTCTATGTACAATCAAGTTTCTTTTCTTGAATATTTTTGGCTCCTGATATTTGGTCACTTGCCTTTTTCTTGCGATCTCATGCCACGTTTGAAACGTTGAGGAACCTGCAGGCTCATGGGACCCGCATGTCATCCTCTATGTACTATAAAACTTTCTTTTCTAGGATTTTTTTTGGCACCTCATATTTGGTCACTTTCCTTTTTCTTTCGATCCCCTGCCGCCTCTCAAACGGTGATACCGCTGCTACTAAATGGGACCCGCATGTCATCCTCTATGTACAATCAAGTTTCTTTTCTTGAATTATTTTTGGATCCTGATATTTGGTCACTTGCCTTTTTCTTTCGATCTCATGCCACGTTTGAAACGTTGAGGAACCTGTTGGCTCATGGGACCCGCATGTCATCCTCTATGTACTATAAAAGTTCATTTTCTTGGTTTTTTCACACTCTGATTTTTGGCTATTTCCTTTTTCTTTTGATCCCCTGCCTCCTTTGAAACGTTGAGGACTCTGCTGGCTCATAGGTCCCACATGTCAGCCTGTATGAATGATAAAGCTTTCCTTTCTTGGAGTTTTTTTACCCCTAATTTCTAGCTACTTTCTTTTTCTTTTGATCTCAAGCCGCATTCAAACATTGAGACCGCTGCTGCAAAATGGGACCCGCATGTCATCCTCTATGTACAATAAATCTTAGATTGTTTTTGGCACCTCATATTTGGTCACTTGCCTTTTTCTTTCGAACTCATGCCGCCTTTGAAACGTTGAGTAAGCTGCTGGCTCATGGGTCCCGCATGTCATCCTCTACGAACAATTAAAGTTTCCTTTCTTGGAGTTATTTTTGACCCCTAATTTCTGGCTATTTTCCTTTTTCTTTTGATCCCCTGCTCCCTTTGAAACGTTGAGGACTCTGTTGGCAGGTCGGTCCCACATGTCATCCTCTATGAACAATAAAAGTTTCCTTTGGTGGATTTATTTTTGACCCCTAATTAATTTCTGGCTATTTCCTTTTTTTTCTTTTGATCCCCTGCCGCCTTGGAAACGTTGAGGATGCTGCTGCCTCATGGGTCCCGCATGTCATCTTCTCAGAACGATAAATGTTTTCTTTTCTTGGATTTTTTTACCAACTGATTTTTTTTTCGATCCCCTGCCGCCTTTGAAACGTTGACGACACTGCTGGCTCATGGGTCCCGCATGTCTGCCTCCTCGTACAAGAAACATGTGATATCTTGATTATTTTGCAGACAATAAATAGTGTATTTCGCTCTGAGCTATTGCAACGGATAAATTAAATCTTTATTTTTACAACTTATATGTTGAATCTCCTTATTTTTTGTTTTTGCGAAGCATAGGACTTTCCTGTTTTTTTTGAGAAAAATCCGAACTTTCATGATTTGGAGTGGCCTGAAATTGTACGAGTCAAAAGGCCCAGCAGGATAGTTCGAAGGCCCAGATGTCCAGATGCAGCCCAATTGAAATCTTTCTTTTCTTGGATTTTTTTCACCCCCGATTTCCGGCTACTTCATTTTTCTTTTGGTCCTGTGCCGCCTTGGAAACGTTGAGGCTAGCTGTCGCAAAATGGGACCCGCGTGTCATCCTCTATGTACAATAAAGTTTCTTTTCTTGGATTATTTTTGGCTCCTGATATTTGGTCACTTACCTTTTTCTTTCGATCTCATGCCACGTTTGAAACGTTGAGGAAGCTGCTGGCTCATGGGACCCGCATGTCATCCTCTATGTACAATAAAAGTTTAATTTCTTGGATTTTTTTCACCCTCTGATTTTTGGCTATTTCCTTTTTCTTTTGATCCCCTGCCGCCTTTGAAACGTTGAGTAAGCTGCTGGCTCATAGGTCCCACATGTCAGCCTGTATGAACGATAAAGCTTCCCTTTCTTGGAGTTTTTTACCCCCTAATTTATTTTTTCTTTTGATCTCAAGCCGCATTTGAAACGTTGGGACCGCTGCTGCAAAATGGGACCCGCATGTCATCCTCTATGTACAATCTAGTTTCTTTTCTTGGATTATTTTTGCCTCCTGATATTTGGTCACTTGCCTTTTTTTTTCGATCTCATGTAGCCTCTGAAACGTGAGGAAGCTGCTGGCTCATGGGACCCACATGTCATCCTCTGTACTATAAAAGTTTCTTTTCTTGGATTTTTTTCACCCTCTTATTTTTGGCTATTTCCTTTTTCTTTTGATCCCCTGCCGCCTTGGAAACGTTGAGTAAGCTGCAAAATGGGACCCGCATGCCATCCTCTATGTACAATCAACTTTCTTTTCTTGGAGTTTTTTTACCCCTAATTTCCGGCTACTCTTTTTCTTTTTATCTCAAGCCGCATTTGAAACGTTGACACCGCTCGTCGCAAAATGGGACCCGCATGTCATCTTTTATGTACAATAAAGTTTCTTTTCTTGGATTATTATTGGCTCCCGAATCCCGATATTTGGTCTCTTGTCTTTTTCTTTCGATCTCATGCCGCCTTTGAAACGTTGAGGAAGTCTGCTAGCGCATGGGTCCCGCATGTCATCCTCTATGAACAATAAAAGTTTCCTTTCTTGGAGTTATTTTTGACCGCTAATTTACTGGCTACTTCCTTTTTCTTTTGATCCCCGCCGCCTTGGAAACGTTGTGTAAGCTGCTGACATAAGGGGCCCGCATGTCATCCTCTATGTACAATCAACTTGCAAGATCTTGGAGAGCTTGTATAAGTGGGACCCATATGTCATCCTCTATGTACAATAAAAGTTTCTTTTCTTGGATTATTTTTTGCTCCTGATATTTGGTTACTTTCCTTTTTCTTTCGATCTCATGCCGCCTCTGAAACGTTGAGTAAGGTGCTGGCTCATGGGACCCGCATGTCATCCTCTATGTACAATAAAGTTTATTTTCTTAGATTTTTTTTACCCCCTAATTTTTGGTCACTTGCCTTTTTCTTTCGTTCATATGCCGCCTTTGAAATTGAGGTCGCAGGTGGCTCATGGGTCCCACATGTCAGCATCTATGATCAATAAACCATTCCTTTGTTGGAATTATTTTTTACCCCTAATTTCTCGGCTATTTGCCTTTTTCTTTTGATCCCCTGCCCCCTTTGAAACGCTGCTGGCAGGTCGGTCCCACATGTCACCCTCTATGAAGAATAAAAGTTTCCTTTTTTGGATTAATTTTGACCCCTAATTTCTGGCTATTTGCCTTTTTCTTCTGATCCCCACCGACTTCGAAATGATGAGGATGCTGCTGGCAGATCGGTCCCACAGGTCAGCCTCTATGAACTATAAATGTTTCCTTTCTAGGATTTATTTTTTACCCCTATTTTCGGGCTACTTGCCTTTTTCTTTGAAACGTTGAGGACGCTACTATCTCATGGGTCCCACGTGGCATCCTCTCTGAATGATAAACCTTCATTTCTTGTTAATGACAGGTTTATCAGTATTATTTTTGCACACTAATACAAGCTCTTTCGCTCCAAGATCTTGCAAGTTGATAGATTAAATCATGGAATTATCAGGATATGTTTTAAATTTCAAATCCACTTTATGAATTTTTAAAAATACCGTTATCCATGTGGGTATGGAGCGATCATGGATTTTCATATTGGGCATGAGCAGTTTCAAAAATTGGAACCCAATAATTCAAAATAAATAAAAAACAACTTTTATGTAGAATCTCCGTGTTTTTTTTTGCCAATCATAAGATCTGTGTTTCATTAGAAAAGGGCTGAAATTGCATGAGCAGAAAGGCCCATTTGTAGTTATTGGGCTTCGACAGCCGGAGCAAGTAGACCGATAACAATTACCATGTAGATGTTCGTTGGCAACCCAAAAGTGAAATATTGGGCCCAACAGGGGAAGGTTGAACAGTACTTTTTCTATTGGGAAGGTGGTACATTGTAGCGACCTCACCTTTTTAAGGTGTCGATCTCTGTGCGTATCTGTGCTAGTCCCTGGATCAATCGCTAGCACACACAGTACAAGATGTAATACCAAGAAACAAAGGTCTTTATTACATCGTATGATCCAGAATTTGCATAAAGGATTACAAATTGCATAGCACAAGGCTAGCATATCATCAGAGTTTCACAACGAATAAACATAGACAGACATGGAGTCCTTCGTCTTCATGTGCCACAGAGTAGTATGTTGAGGATAGACTCGTAACCCTAACCATCGTAACTCACTCGTCTTTCAAAACATCTGCAACATGAAAAGTTACAGCCACGAATGGTCAATACTTTGAATGTATTGGCAAGATGACACTATAGTGGACTCAAATGGCAACCTAACACTTAAGTGTACATTTGGCTGGTAGAGCTCAGGCATAATTTGCATAAAGCCAATTTTTCCCTATCATTTATCAAAACATTTTCTTTCAATCTAATTAGCAGTAACATTGGTAAAACCCCAATGTACCAAATTAACAGTAGCATTGGTAAAGCCCCAATGTACCTTCCTACCCTTGTTCACCCATCAAATTTTATTTAAGAAATTGGGATGAGGAGATCTTCGAACAAGGACTTGTCAGTTCGCTCAAGTTGTCCATAACCGGGGACACGGCTAAGTACTTAGATTTACACTCTCGAGAGGTTGTACACCTTTACCCACATGGCCAGGTCAATCCTTCTACCTCGATGCACATTTTGCTCAAAGGACAGAGTGCAGACCGTGGCCGAGACTTTCGTGTGTAATCACCCGAACCATTCCCTAAGGGCCCCGTTCCACCTACAGTATCCCTCTACCACCACCTGGCCCCTAGGATCCGGGTTCATACAACATACTTTGTCAAGCCAGAGCCATAGTAGCATGTGGTTGTACGGAAAGCTAATGAGCAAGATTTGTCTACAATCTCTTTAAGCCTGGGTGGCTTTCCGCAAGTGTGCACTAGCACCAGGGTCTTGCCCCCTGATACAGCCACCCTCTCCATAACTCCACCATTCACCCGGGTAATTCATTAAACTTAGTTGTTTTTCCTTAACCTCTATCAAAACCTTTTTCCATGGCATAGCAGGTAACAACTAAATTTAATGGCGGCTAAGGGAGTCTAGGAGTGGTGTAGCTAAACTACTAGGATTTAATAGAAGACAAAAAGCATAAACCCTAGACATGTCTACTATAAAAACACTATGGTGCAAGAATTAAAACTGGGACTTTTGGTGTGTGTCACTTGCCTTTTTGGTAGTTGAAGAACGTTCAGTTCTCTTAATCAAAACATGTGGCTCTCCGCACGAACTATAAGATAAAAAAAAATAGCATGACATAAACACACCATTCATAGCAACATAATCAAACAAGACAACAATCGGACATCGCTCTATGGTACTAAGGTGGGGCATGAGGTTTGGCTTGCAATATATGGTTTGATAGATTGGAAGGGTCATGTACTTAGAAAGGAAAAGATTGTCCAAGTCAAATGCTTAGGAGGAAAAGATTAACAAGGGCATATGGTCAAGGGTTGTTTGCTACACCGAAACGAATAATTGGAATGATCAATGAGATAGAATCATATGAGGCTCAGATGGCGTAAAGAAACATACCATTATGGAAAGTGTGACAACACTCACCAATGGCACAAGGAAAAAAGATTAGTTAGGAACTAGTGATATTAAAAATTTACTCAAATAACTCAATTGTTATTCGAATAATATGGACTAAGATAATATGTTGTGGAGAGATGTGTTCATGGAACATGATGAATGTGTCTAAGTGATATTGATATATGGGTTTGACTATGGGCTTCACTTTTGCAGAAATGAAATTAAGGAAATGCATCTATAATGAAAATACTCAAATCCTCATGTTTGAATTTGAATAGTCGCAAAAGGGTTGAGCTATTTTTGGTGTTTATGCAAGTAGACAGAGGGCATCAATATATGTGATCCATTTGCAAAAAAAGAATCACTTGATTTGGGTTTATAGAATTTGAGTTATGTCAAATACTCAAATTCACGTATTTAAATTTGAATATTTAAACATTACTCGAAAGTCAGATTTAAAATCATATTTGTGTTCTACACATTTTTATGATTTCAGGGGTATATCATTTCTAATTTTGAGCTTATAATAGTTTTTCCTATAATTTTGCAAGATTAAACATCTCGCGGTTAAAATTTAATGTTGTACGAAAAGTTGTCAGAAAAAGTTTCTCGGATGGCAAAACTTTCTACACGAAAGTTGTAGAGAACTTAATTACAAACTCAACAGAGGATATCTCATCTAAAACCGAGCTGTAGATTTTGAGATTTGGAGTTTTGAAGTTAGGCATAACAAATGAGCTAGCACATACAAGAACCCGATCGATTGGGAACAGGAAAAAGTTCAGTTCAGTTATTTGGCCTGTCGTGGATCTTCAGATTGAGATCTTGTGGTGTACAGCGGGTGTGTCAAGATATGATATAGACTAAACATGAATCATCCATTAACAAAGGAGCTCGTGGCTTACAGTGGCAGACCGTGGCCAACATAGACGATGTGACGGAGGAACGTCTCGGCCGAGATGGTTCTGGGCATCTCTGGTGATCATCTTCCACGGCAAGGTGAAGACGTCGACGAAGCCCACCACAACACGGGAACCCGATGGTGACAGTGATGTGCTCGGGAGCTTCCACGAACTGCGAGTGGAGGCGGCCGGAGGTGACGCTGGCGTCGGCAAGGTTCGATCGTGGACTAGCTGATCGGTTGGCTGTGGTAAAAATAAATCGAGCAAGGGGGGTCAGGAAGATGCACAAGAACGAGATGAGACGAAAGGAACCAAAAGGCGGCGGTTACCTTGAATTTTGCCGGAATCGTGCTCTCAGGACGGCGGTAGTGCCAACTCCAGCGACGAAATTCGTCAGTCTGGCGGCACGATTTAGAGGGAGATAATGGGGTAAATCTGAGAGGAGACGGAAGAGTTTATATAGGCGCAGACGGGGTGTCCATTAATCACCGTGGAGTTAACGCCGGAGAAACCATCGTGTCTCCTCGCGGAATTTTGGGGACAGAGGATTCAGGCGTTGGTTTGAATCATTAAAAACTCTAATTAGGAAATATTAATTCCCTGAACGGAAACTCCATTGAATTTAGAGTAAAATTCGTGCTAGACTTGAATGCAAATACTCACTAGAAATCAGGAGAGAGGGGAGGGAAAGTTGACTGGCCATGGACGCTCGAGGTCCTTCTTCTGTACGTGAAGGGAGAAGACGACCAAGTCGTTCGGTCTGGATGGGCTAGGCTGGAGCGGCCCAGCTGGTCTAACTCTTTTTTTATTCTCTTTCTTTTCTGGTTTCTATTTATTTGAGTTGAACAAAAATTGTCAATTGATTTAAAACAGTTTCAAATCTTTTCAGAAAAACTTGCATAAAAATATAATTGCAAAGCTAAAATACAATGAACGCTTTGGCACTGTTTTAAATTTAAAATAAAATTAAAAATATGAACATATCCAATAGGCTATAAGATAAAATCATGTTTTCAAATTTCAAAATCTTTTAGAAACAAGATAGAGTATCGTTTGCAATACTTTGAAACCGAAATATATATGAAATTATTATTTTGAGAAATACTTTTAAATACCAATCAAAAGTTTTAATTCGTTGTGAAATTTAAATCAAGACAAAGAAACAAGCATATATTTTATTTTTATTTCACATTCCAAAATTTGGAAATTTTGGGATGTGACATACATGGGGTTATCCTGACAAAAAAAATGGAACATGGGTTACTGAAGGTTGCCCATTTGTGCCAAATATGTTTGTCAGCAGGAGCTTTACCTTCCGCCGCCGCCGCTCCGCTTCCGCCTCCGCCACCATGGTTGAGCTAGCGGTACGGCGGCGGCTCGAGCTCGGGGTAGCGCAGCGTCCGCGCGCGCCCCAAATTAAGGTACCTATTAAGGGGAGATACGTACCGGCGACGAGCACATCGGCCTCGCGACGGCACCTACGATAGGCTCGGCTGGCCTTGGGGCATTTACCCCTAGCCTCTTCCATGCTCAAGTTTTAGAAATGTTTCTGGCTCTGTTCAACACTGGATCAAATTTGTCAACATGACCATTTTTATGGAGTAGCAACGAGTTGAATCTCTCAAAACTCTTTAAGTTCTGCAATATAACGACTAATTGGTACTACCTTATACAAAATGATTACATATCCTTATTTTGGAAGCAAGCAATCACACACTTATAGTTTGCTAGTCAGCTGCATGTAACGTTAAAAATCGGCAATTATAATGAATAAACCTGTAATTTTCACTTAAAATGCATTAAGGAGCATCAAATTTGACAAATCAAACCATGTCTTACTGAAAATTGACATGTCTTTCTCATGCACAAATGTAAAATTATCCATGCATGTGCGTTTATACAGGTTAAGTTTTGCACGTATTATTTTTTGTAACTTTTCTGACTACCTTCAAAGCTCCAATCCTTCTTCATCATCTTTGTTGTACCGCACTGATGCAAGTAAATGCGAGCTGCTCGCCAGACGCGACTTCGTGTCCGATATGTGTACTATGCCTTCTCCATCTAGTGCTAGTTACGCCTCTGTGCTAATTAATTCTATCCCGGTGCCTACATCCAAGCACAAACCTCTGTCATTGCAGCTGTGACTCACCTCGACCATTGGAGCCCAATCACAAGAGCGAGCTCAGTCTCAACCAGAGAGGCATGTGTCTCATGGTTAGCTATCTAAAACTTGCTGTCTTACTAAAACCGTGCCTATCATAGAGATCACCTCGCTGGTGTAGCAATGGCTGCAAGTAGCTGCTAGCATGAGCGAAGGGGATAAGGAAGAAAATATTAAAAAATGGGGTGGGGCCAACAAGCAGGAAAGCTATCTATAGCTTTATGGATGTTTCTGGAAATGGGTAGAAAATAGTAGATGACACTGTAGCAGCGAATCCCAGAGACCAAGGCCGTTGGATGATGTCTAATGAACGGCAGAACTGTGTTCAAGAAAAAAACGGCAGAACAAAATAGGCGAAATTAGCTTGAATTTTGATATAAATCTTGGGCATTTTCCATCGAACATGATGTACTACTACTACTGTACTCAACTTTGGGTAGTCTCTGGACTAGTCTCCCTCGTCCACCAATTATTATTATACTAGTGCGGAAAGTTGAGGGGAGTCCCTAGTCCCGAGCACTTCGCTCACTTCCCCTGGCCTCATCCCAGAGATCTCACACCAACCACCTCACCGTCGACTAGCCGCCAGTCTACACCCCTCCGAAGAATCCCCAATGGTGGCGACGCCCCTACTAGAGCGCTCCTCACGCGAGCGCATCATCGAGTCTGGCCCACATGTCTTCCGTGCCTGCCGTGTGTCGGCAAGCACGACCGACTTCTCCGTCGGCGAGCCGCCGGCCGTGGGCGAGGGCGAGGCATCCCCGTACACTATGACAGTGCACATCTTCTTCTCGAGGACGTACGAGCTCAGGAGGATGGTCGGCCCCCTCCCTGCCCCACTGGATGAGGACGATATCACCACTACACCCTGCGAAGAGGTGGTGCTGGATCTTGGCTTTCCTCCGAGGGAGCTGCGTAGTGGGGGCTGTGTCGTGCGAACTATGCGCGAGATTCTTGCCCGTGTATGGCTGCTCAAGAACCTGAACCTCACGGAAGAGGAGTGGGACATCATCATGCCTTACGATGTTATGCACCTGATGTGGCAGCAGGCGTGTTGTGATGACCCAGCGTACCACTGCATGGTGTAGTACACAAGTCGTTGACATAATATAAGTGAAACACCGTTCCACTCATATTACATCTCTCAAAGTGGTACAACAGAAACATATGCGAGTCCAAGGCATGTCTATAGAAGTACACACGAACTGTTTACATAAGATCAACACAACCTCCTACTTTACAGTGAGGTAAAACTTCAAATAAAGTTCCAGAAGAACGACTCGTAGTCTATCTTATTGCTAAATTAAGTTCAAGAGCTACTTGGCTTGCTATAGAAATCTAGCTACTTAGGTGCTAGGATTAGGGAAAGGTTCCCTTCTATTACTAATCTAGGTTTCCAGTATAGCTGATGCAGAAGTTGACTCCATTGACTTCTTTGATTGGATTCTTCATCTTGTTGCAGTTGACTTCTTTGTCTTCGAGTTCCACGGTAGTTTCTCCTTCGGTGCCTCCATAGCTAAGCAGGGGATTTAAGAGTGGGATGAGTACGAGCGTACTCAACAAGTTCATATTAGGAAATAGGTGTATCATGCACTAACTACAGCCACAGACCAGAAAGTCATAGGCGAATGCAAGTTTTCATAAGCATTTCTTCAAAAGGTTTATTTTATTCTGAAAACTATGCCCGTCAGTCTTCACAGGTTGAACAGAACTTCGTGGAGTTCCTTTCCTGCCGCGTTCGCAGTTCCCTTCCCGGAACAAGGAGTGACAGCCACAATTTGATACACTCTGCAGAGGTGCGTTACTTTTCCCACAAGAGATCTCACCCTTTTTGCCATCCGCAGGGACTTGCCCCCGTTCACACTTCCTTTGGTGTGAGGCCAGGTATAAAGATCCAAGCCCACACCGCCTTCTCCGCGACTGCAAACCCACCCTTTTGTCCACCCGTACACCTCCAGTAGACTTCCCCCGATAATACGGCTTTACTCATGGTGTACTTTGGACAATCCTTCATAGATCCTAGAGCCATCATCACTAATGGATGGGGATTTAAAAGCCATCCCAACCTACGGCAGTGCCTCCAACACCCCGCCGGCTCTACCAATCCGTTGGCGTGCAGAAGGGAAAAGATACGACTGGCTTCCCCGAGCCATTATAGATCTCATGGTCAACGCGGTTTGTACGGCGCTAGAATCACTGGACGGCATTGGTAATTAATCCTAGGTTAATATAACCCATGCAATGGAACCTCCACCATATCAACACATACCATGGTTCCATTGCCCACCACATAGTCATATTCATAATTGTAAAATAATATTTGCTTTTCAATGCATGAGTGATAAGTATAGTACTTTGCATATAGTTTGATAAAAATAATCAAATGACATGAGCAAGTGATGAACTTGCCTTTCTGGACTGCAAGATTATGCAGGCAAAAGCTTCGATACGTGAGAACTCCAAATGCTGAAATACCATCATCGTCCGGTAAGGACAATGTTTAAAGAACTGGCAAAGATGCTATAATGCATAGTATGAGATGCAATCGTCCCGAGCATAACCTAACCTCGATGATTTGGAATGGATGAGTTGTAAAGCTTCTTTAGGGTTGTTTGCACTTTTAGAATGGTTCTCAAACAAGGTTCTTATTAGGGTTTGGTTATATTAGCATCATAATCAAATGATATAAGACATCATAACAATCATACACATAAAGAATAGTGGTGGAATAATATGTGAAGAACAGTTGTCAATTTTTAGTTCTACAGGACATGGTTGATGATTACTTGTATTATACTTCAAAAGAATAACTTTTGAAGAACATGTTGTTTAAGAAATAAGAAGTATTTCAAAGAAGGATAGGGCTTCTAAGGTTTGATTGACATTTGTACTTTAAAAGAATAACTTTTGAAGAACAGGTTACATAAGAATATGAACTACTATACATAGGAGTTATGGCTTTCTAGGGTTTACTATTGGATTCATTTAGTTCACTATAGGAACTAGTTGGGTTCTTTAAGTAGAATGGGTTTATATGTAGCAAGTATTGGTAGGGTTATTAAGATGGTTCCATAGATTTTGCTATTAGGTTTACTATGGCTTCACATTTGCTTTACTAAATAATCTCTAATGATTTCTAAGCTAAGTGGCTTATCATATCTTAAATAGGTTTAGTGGAATAGGAGCATGTGTTGTGAATTGCTACACAAGATTGGTACTAGAGTTCATTATTATAGTTCTACTAGGGTTTAATGATTGAGGTTGATTTTAATGGTATGGTATATAGGATTGATGATCAATGGTACTAATTCAATTAATAAGTTAGGGTTTATACCTAGGTGACATTAGTGGATCATATAGGTTTTAATTAAGAATAGGAACATGAAATGATAATCTTAGGTGACCTGGTTTTATGCTAGTGGATTCTAAGCATGTATTCAATTGTTGATAATTAGGGTTCTATATGTCAAGTAAATCTCCCATGATCATATGTGACACATATCTAGGGTTTTAGAGTTGGTTCTAAGGTGGAATGATCACATGAAATAATGGGATCCAGGTCTAATTTATAATAAAACTAGGGTTTTTAAGTTATGATACAACTCCTAAAATAATAATTGCGAATAGAGGTGTGGTAACTAATTACTTTGAATCAAAATTAGTAATGGTTTAACATTTTATTAATTTTCCACAAGAATTAATAATTAGGGTAACTCCTATTTTGGTTTAATTAAGAATCAGGGTTTAATAATTGTTATTAGGGTTTAAAATATTTAACTTGTTAACTAAAGATGTTTAAGTAAATAAGTTTTGGATTTACCAAAATAATATTGGCTTATAATATTTTCTTGAGTTATTACTTATTTAAAGAAAATGGTAAATAGTAATTTGCAAATTAGGGTTTATGAATTACCATTTATAATTATGTTAATGAAAATATGGTAAAGAAAATTAATCCTAACATTTTACTTAGTTACTGAATAGTTAAAATTTAATTTTGAAACTTCATTAATTATTGAATTCAAATTGCATGTTAAATAATTGAAATGGCATAATTAATAGGATTAAAAATAAGTGAATTTTTATTTTGACACACATTTTTGTTTTATATTTTATTTGAGTAGAGTTTATTTTTGTGATCATTTTGATATATTATTCATAATTTTCTGAGTTGATATGAATTTTCTAGAATTTTGCAAAGTTTCAGTGATTTTCTGGAATTTGAAATAAAACGAAAACACTAAACATACCGATTCGAGCTGTACCCACAGTCACTGACTGGTGGACCTGTTGACTGGGTCAATTGCCACACGGGCAACGACCAGTCAACAGAGCTCAGGTGGCAGTGCCACGTTGCTCTCGCCGGAGAGGACGCCGGTGACGCTCCGGCGAGCGACGGAATGGGTTCCAGAGACCCCCAGTGACTATCTAACCTAGCGCGTTCGAACCAGGACTCGATACTGAGCTCGCGAGCATCAACGCCACCACCCAAAGGTCACCGGAGCATCGTCGGTGAGCTCATCTGCGGCGGCGCAGTCCGGCCAACTATCAAATCGGGGCTAGGATGCATGCTAGGAAGCGAGATCTGGCTCTATAGACGCGCAAACTCACCGTGAAGTTGATGGTGTGGTCGGCGAGGCCTATGGTGGTCGGAGACGACGACGAGGCCATGGATTCCGGCCAGTCACCGGAGAAGGGAATGATGAAATTCGCCAACTCGAGGAAGTTCCAGGACGATTCCTTCCTCCCAGATGCTCTACGCGTCGAGGCGCTTCTCCTCGACTCCGCGCCTGAGGCTGGGGTGGCCTGTACCACCGTATTCACCATCGACGCCGGCGACAGTGTGTGGAAGAACACAAGGAATAGAGAGAAGCTGAGATGAAATGGATAGGCTTCGAAGGCTTAGGGTTCCGTGGCGGAGCTTCACGTATATTTATAGGCCTAGGGATGCTCTACAGCGGCGGCACACCGGCGGAGACGTTGCAGATGCAACGACGACGACGAGCATGCTTCGGGCACGAATCTTGGCGTGGAAAGATAAGACGGACGCGAGGATGATTGGGCGAGGTTCTGAGCGCGCTTGTGGAGTCCGTCCCGTCCTTATCGTCGACGAGGAGGCCGCCGACTGGCGCAGACGTGCTGTCGACGCCGGAGAAGAAGACGACTCCCCTTTTCTTCTTCGCTGAAACGTTACGTGGTGTTGGGTCGTTTTGTTTGGTGGGCTGGGCTGGTGCTGGGCCTGGTTGAAGTCGTGGCTGTTGGGCTGCGGTGACTGTTGGCTTGGCCTGGCAAGGTAAGCCCTTTCTCTATTTCCTTTTCATTTTCTGTTGTTATTTTATGTTTTGAATTTACTATTTGATTTCAAATTTGAATTCTGTTTTGTTTTGCAGGTTCTACAACATTTGAGTATCAATATAACTTGATAACAATGCTCACTGTATAATCTTGTTGTCTAAACAAATATTTAGTTTAGGTTTAATTAATATCTTATGAAGCTTAAGTAAAATAGAAATGGTTTAGTTATTTATTTCAATTCCCTTTTTAATTTAGGAACCAGATCTATTTAAATGGTTTGAAATTTATAACATGTGCATAGTGAAACTATTATTAGGTTTAACACTATGTATTGTTTACATGTAATATAATTATGGTTGAAGTTTTAATTTCAATGGTAAAGAGAATGAGATGAATTCATCATTTTATGTGAAGGATTATTTCTTAGAGTTTAAGAAAATGGTTGAACAAATTCTATTTGTTTGATAATCTTGCTTAGCCACTTCTAGCTTAACTCCTTTAGAATAGATTCTACACTCCTCATAGTTAATTCACTTTCTAAGGTGATGGTTCAATTATGACATAATATTCCCTTTGGGCAACTAAGCAAGGTAATTGGGAGTCAGTGTAGAAATGGGATATTGGTTTTGCTCTTCTTACCAAATGACATTTAGTTCTAAAGTATATATGGATTGGCTTATACTTGTGATCCAGGATTCACAAGTACAATATTTTATATGGAGTGGATTCTATGTGAAAAGGTTTATGGTCTTAGAAATACTTCACTATTTGAAATATTAAATAGGAATGAGGCATGGCAAGGTTTTACTTATGATCCAAAGTGATACTTGGATTGGAATTCAAATATGGCCTAAGGTTTTAGTTATGATCACCAATGTGATACACAACTAGGATTAGGTATGAGCATAAACTTGGTTATGTTTAATTGGCTAGTGTTCCTCCTCCTCACTTAGGTAGAATTATTGTATTAAAGCAAAGCTAAGTTTGTATCAAGTGTTTGGATAGGCAAGGTTTAAATATCATATCAATACTACACAAGGCATGAGTATTGGTCTGGATTAATTACTAATGAGTTACTTATTATTTCATGGGAAGAATGAGATCTATACCTCACATATATAGGTTTAACTTATCACCTCAATTTATAAGGTAAGATCATGCATTAGACATGATTCACTTATTCCTCACTAGTCTCTCTTCTTTAATACTTCTCTTAACACACTCACTTGGAGTCTTAGGTTTATGATCATCACCCAATTTGTAATGATCAAAGTAGTGGCCTCATAACAATTCATTGGTGAATTATGGTTCTCTCTCCAAGATTCAGTATAAGTCCATATACTTGAGTATACCTCTTTAGGTTGAGCTCTTATGAATAAGTAGGGTTCTCTAGGGTTTATGATCATTTCCAAGTTGTAATGATCACAACACTTGCCTCTCTATAATTACTAGAAGAATAGGTTCTTGCTTACCATCAAGTGTTAGCTAGGTCAAGTAGGGTTTAATACTTGACTTTATTTCATGTATAATTGGTTAGTATCAACAAGTACCTCACTTGGATAAGGTTTAAATATTTAGTTAGGTTCTATTGAATGCATAATATAAGCATATGAATAGTTCTCTCCTTTCTCTGGGTTTAATGGTAGGAGTTGGGAAACAAGGTTGGAATGGTCAAGGGTTAATGAAGAATGAATATGATTGTCCTTGGCTTGAGTTCAAACATTGTGGTGTAAAAGATATACCATGTGACTCATGGTATGAACATTTATTTAGTAGAAGACATGGATAAGATAATTAAAGAATAATTTCTTAATTAATTGTGTTCTTTGATTTAGGAGTGAATAATTATTCATGTGTTGTTGTAAGGAATGGCATGTTGAGATATTTTATAAGATCTTGTAGTTGATCCTTACTTAAGGTGTTGTTTGTTGTAAAACTAATTCATTTGATCTAGCCCATAGATCAAACCATCTCTACCCAAAACAAGGTTTTAGCAAAGATCACAGTGAAGTTTATAGCGCTTGACTTGATGATCTACTTCGGCTCCAGCAAGTCAAGTGAAACTTCGGTTATCGTGGTAAGTTTTATTTGAAGCGCGAAAATTCCTCGGATTTTCTATGCATGAATGCAATGCACACTTTGGTGTTCTCTCATTTTATTGCCTCTAAACCTGGGATATTACAGCCTCTCCCCCTTAAACTGAACTTCGTCCCGAAGTTCGAACGCTCTCATGTTTCGAAATGTTGAAATGTCTTGAACAGATCACCATCCTTCAACTCCATGGTGATCACACTAGATATAGTTGTATATATCCCTTGTCCAGATCCTTCCTGGAGTCTTCTGATGTCTGGCACAAATACTTTCTTAAATTCTATGATTTCTTCCAACACTCTAAGCTTATAGGCTTTCTCTCCAAAGATTCTTGGATTAGGACATCTTATGGTGTTAAGGGACTTTACTAATGGTTGTGGTGACACCTTCCTATTTGGGTACTCAAAACTTGGTTCTACCAGCTGTGGTAATTCAGCTGCGATGTAATATGGCACTACGGAGTACCAGCTGCGGTGTCCAAACCTTAATTCTAAAAGATTCATTTAAGGTATGGTATTGTTTTCCCTTACTACCATAACGAAAGTAATGGTACTTGGTAAGGTATTTACAATAGGTATGGTCCTGATTGTTTATTCCTACGAATGGATTAGACTCATTTAGTCCATCCAATCATGGCTTCTAGTTTATGCTAGTTACCCTTTTGGTTTCTTTAGGTTCCATGAAAGGAATCTTTCTAATAGGCTTATGTTTTGGTATGGTCAAACCCTTCGATCTTTTGTTTTCTTAGGCTTTGATTGTCCTCCGATATCTTCTTCATCCAACTTCATTTTCTAATACTTACATCAGTTCTCTTGGTTTTGAGTAATTACAATTACCCACTCAAGTTAAGATCTAACTCTTACTTCTTCGAGATATGAACCTCGGCTTCTGGTCTGACAACCTCCTGAGAGTACTTTTATATGGGTAGTTCCCAACAACCTTATAAAAATAAGATCGGACTTCCTTTCAGTTCAGACCTTTTTCTCCGTCTATCATACTCCAATTCATATTACAATACTTCTCCTTCAATCTTCCTCTCCCCCTTGGAGTTTACTAATGATCTTCAAACTTCCTTTCTTCTAATCATTAAACTCCAAGGTTAGAAGATTAGTCTTGGTCTAGCTTATAGTTTGTACTTTTCTAGAGTCTGATGAATAATTCTTTGTGGTGTATCCACACAGTTGTGGGTATCCATTATGAATCCTCCGACTAAATATTTACCAACTACGCGATACCAGCTGTGAAATACTAGCTGCGGAATCCCCCTTTCTTTTAGGGTAAAGAAATGTTCAGGTTGCGGGCTGTCTGGTACCAGCTGCAGACTACCTAGTACCAGATGCGGCTTATTGGGTACCAGCTGTGGCTATGTTATGGTTCTAGTCAATATCTACTTACCAGCTGTGGCTACTTACATAGTTTTAGATAAGATATACCTCACTTCACATTCTTTCTCTTCATGGTTATCCTATATCAGTTGCGGTCTTATTATACCAACTGCGACTTCACTTATCTATTTTCCTTCTTCTGGGGTTGTTTTGCAATAAAATCACTTGTTGATACTATGAAAATAGTATTGTAAGTGACTTCACTTGCATTCCCTTCTTCCAGAATGAATATGGCTCCACTTCTTCTGCTCCATATTCACTATTTTTCTTACTTTCATGATACTTCCATGTTGAAGTACTCCTTGATTAAGGATAAAAGTGAGTTTTGATTGGTCTTTCCTTTAGAGTATTGTGGTTGCTTCCCACAATTTGACTTCCTTCATCTAGTGAACCTTCATCTTTTCTTCAAAATCTCCAGAATTTGTCACTTCCTTACACGAATACCTTTACCCTCTAGACCTATAACATCAAGTAAGAGCTTGATATTTCAACATGCATTTGCATATCAAAGTCAAACTTCATGTATGGATCTAGTCAATCAATGAAAATCCAATAAAATCCAAGAAAATTCAGCTTTGTGTTTATAATACACATCCTTGTATGCCTGAATATAAAAGTTGGGTAAGACATCCCTAAACATCAGGATCAGATGTGTAGTATATAACACCACATAAGATAGGTTTAGGTTGTGATACTTAGCACAATACGTGAATTTCTACTATTTGTCTCAATATTTATCTTAATTGCACAATTGCAATCAAATAAACTCGAGAAAAATGGCCTGGGATAATTGAAGTTAATCTAGTTTTCTTTGGAAGTACTAACAAAATAGTATACCATATATATGTGCTATTGAGGACTCCTTCCTATTATACAATTAGTTCTAACATGTCTACTCTAAACACATGATTGTTTAGAATATACCACCTATAACTCTAGGATTTCTCTATGTGATATGCTCTAAATAAGCCTTCTTTAAATTAAGGACTATGGTTTTAACATACTTGGTACAGTTATTAGGATTTTAAGGCCTAAGCTTTCGAACTATTCCCTAAATCCTACTCCTTATCATCCTTTTGTTATCGTACTTATGATGTTCTACTCCATCATACCATGATTCTCAAGTGAATCATATTTGAGTACCTAGTTTATTATTGAAAGTAGACTCATGTAACTCCTATCACTCTTCCTTACGTCCTATGATTGACTCATCATAGACATATACTACCTTATATAACTTATCTCCCTTACTTAACATCAGTCATTTGACATTTTAAATGACTCTTACTTAACTATAACTTGCATTGGTATACTTCTTCCAATAGGATATCTTCCTTATGGTTGTATCCTCTCTTTGGACTACCATGTATTGTATACCAACCGTGGTCTACTACCACCCATTATCTTAAGCTTCAATGGTGTTCTAATTATTTGGAATGAAGCAAAATAACTAACTAACTTTACTTAAGAAAGATAGATAAGAAAGATTGACTCAAGTGTGTCAGGATTATTCTCAAGTGAATACTCATCTCAAGTCAAAAAGAATAGTTGGTTTGGCTAAGACAACTTCCTATAGACACTACCAAACCTATAGGTCTCCTTTAAAGGGTTTTAATCCTAGGGTCAAAGCATTTGCTCTGATACCAGCTGTGATGACCCAGTGATACGTCTCCAACGTATCGATAATTTCTTGTGTTCCATGCCACATTATTGATGTTATCTACATGTTTTATGCACACTTTATGTCATATTCGTGCATTTTCTGGAACTAACCTATTAACAAGATGCCGAAGTGCCAGTTGTCGTTTTCTGCTGTTTTTGGTTTCACAAATCCTAGTAAAGAAATATTCTCGGAATTGGACGAAATAAAAGCCCGGAGGCCTATTTTCTCACGAAGCTTCCGGAAGTCCGAAGACGAAACGAAGTGGGGCCACGGGGAGCCAAACCCTAGGCGGCGCGGCCCCCCCTTGGCCGCGCCGCCTCGTCATCCGGGGCCCCCGTGCCCCCTCTCGACTTGCCCTTCCGCCTACTTAAAGCCTCCGTGACGAAACTTCCCAGCACCGAGAGCCACGATACGGAAAACCTTACCGAGACGCCGTCGCCGCCGATCCCATCTCGGGGATCCTCGGAGATCGCCTCCGCACCCAGCCGGAGAGGGGAATCATCTCCCGGAGGACTCTACACCGCCATGGTCGCCTCCGGAGTGATGAGTGAGTAGTCTACCCCTGGACTATGGGTCCATAGCAGTAGCTAGATGGTTGTCTTCTCCCCATTGTGCTATCATTGTCTGGATCTTGTGAGCTGCCTATCATGATCAAGATCATCTATATGTAATTCTATATGTTGCGTTTGTTGGGATCCGATGAATAGAGAATACTTGTTATGTTGATTATCAAAGTTATGCTTATGTGTTGTTTATGATCTTGCATGCTCTCCGTTACTAGTAGATGCTCCGGCCAAGTAGATGCTTTTAACTCCAAGAGGGAGTACTTATGCTCGATAGTGGGTTCATGCCTGCATTGACACCGGGACGAGTGACGAAAGTTCTAAGGTTGTGTTGTGCTGTTGCCACTAGGGATAAAACATTGATGCTATGTCTAAGGATGTAGTTGTTGATAACATTACGCACCATACTTAATGCAATTGTCTCGTTGCTTGCAACTTAATACTCGGAGGGGTTCGGATGATAACCTCGAAGGTGGACTTTTTAGGCATAGATGCAGTTGGATGGCGGTCTATGTACTTTGTCGTAATGCCCAATTAAATCTCACTATACTCATCATGATATGTATGTGCATTGTCATGCTCTCTTTATTTGTCAATTGCCCAACTGTAATTTGTTCACCCAACATGCTGTTCGTCTTATGGGAGAGACACCTCTAGTGAACTGTGGACCCCGGTCCAATTCTCTTTACTAAAATACAATCTACTGCAATACTTGTTTTTACTGTTTTCTCTCGCAAACAATCATCTTCCACACAATACGGTTAATCCTTTGTTACAGCAAGCCGGTGAGATTGACAACCTCACTGTTTCGTTGGGGCAAAGTACTTTGGTTGTGTTGTGCAGGTTCCACGTTGGCGCCGGAATCTCCGGTGTTGCGCCGCACTACATCCCGCCGCCATCAACCTTCAACGTGCTTCTTGGCTCCTCCTGGTTCGATAAACCTTGGTTTCTTTCTGAGGGAAAACTTGCTGCTGTGCTCATCATACCTTCCTCTTGGGGTTGCCCAACGAACGTGTGAAATACACACCATCAAGCATATTTTCTGGCGCCGTTGCCGGGGAGATCAAGACACGCTGCAAGGGGAGTCTCCACTTCTCAATCTCTTTACTTTGTTTTTGTCTTGCTTTATTTTATTTACTACTTTGTTTGCTGCACTAAATCAAAATACAAAAAAATTAGTTGCTAGTTTTACTTTATTTGCTATCTTGTTTGCTATATCGAAAACACAAAAAAATTAGTTTACTTGCATTTACTTTATCTAGTTTGCTTTATTTACTATTGCTAAAATGGCTACCCCTGAAAATACTAAGTTGTGTGACTTCACAACCACAAATAATAATGATTTCTTATGCACACCTATTGCTCCACCTGCTACTACATCAGGATTCTTTGAAATTAAACCTGCTTTACTGAATCTTGTTATGAATGATCAATTTTCTGGAATTAATTCTGATGATGCTGCTGCCCATCTTAATAATTTTGTTGAACTATGTGAAATGCAAAAATATAAAGATGTAGATGGTGATATTATTAAACTAAAATTGTTCCCTTTCTCATTAAGAGGAAGAGCTAAAGATTGGTTGCTATCTCTCGCCTAAGAATAGTATTGATTCATGGACTAAATGCAAGGATGCTTTTATTGGTAGATATTATCCCCCTGCTAAAATTATATCTTTGAGGAGTAGCATAATGAATTTCAAACAATTAGATACTGAACATGTTGCTCAAGCTTGGGAAAGAATGAAATCTCTGGTTAAAAATTGCCCAACCCATGGACTCGACTACTTGGATGATCATCCAAACCTTCTATGCAGGACTAAATTTTTCTTCGCGGAATTTATTGGATTCAGCTGCTGGAGGTACCTTTATGTCCATCACTCTTGGTGAAGCAACAAAGCTTCTTGATAATATGATGGTTAATTACTCCGAATGGCACACGGAAAGAGCTCCACAAGGTAAGAAGGTAAATTCTGTTGAAGAATCCTCTTCCTTGAATGATAAGGTTGATGCTATTATGTCTATGCTTGCGAATGATAGGACTAATGTTGATCCTAATAATGTTCCATTAGCTTCATTGGTTGCACAAGAAGAACATGTTGATGTAAACTTCATTAAAAATAATAATTTCAACAACAATGCTTATCGGAACAATTCTAGTAATAACTATAGGCCATATCCTTATAATAATGGTAACGGTTATGCTAATTCTTATGGGAATTCTTACAACAATAATAGGATTACACCCCCTGGACTTGAGGCCATGCTTAAAGAATTTATTA